>NC_064864.1:30075536-30368036 GCF_024139225.1 Suncus etruscus
CCTCTCCAGCCCCGTTTTGTAAATCTTTAATGAATTTTTGGATTATTTCCATTGCTTTAGAAAACATGATCAGTGTATTATGTCTGTAAATTTCTTAAACTACATGCCTTAAAATATGACTACTACAAAAATTTCAAAGATTCCTTTAAGGTAAAAATTAAATCTTGGACCAGAGGTCCTGAGTGATAGCTCAGTGATAGGGCTTTTGCCTTGCATGTGACCGACCTGGGTTTGATCTTTGGTATCCCATATGTTCCCCCAAACCTGCCAGGACCTATTTCTGAGCGCAGAGCTAGGAATAACCCCTGAGCACTGCCAGGTATGGCCCCCAAACCCAAAATAATAAATCTTGAGCCACTAAGCCCCTATTCAAGCACCATTGTAATGACCACCAGTGCCATATTTTCACCCTGGGAAAGCGGGTCTGGAGCAAGGGTCTCTGCAGGAAATAATCCAAACAAAGCTGAGAGTGAAATATGCATGGCCAAGTAGTAGTAATCTGTCTTGTCAGATGGGGGGTGGGTTGGGGGTTTCCAGACTGCAGGGTTTTTTGTTTTGGTTTGGTTATTGGGTCACACCTGGCAGCGCTCAGGGGTCACTCCTGGCTCTATGCTCAGAAATTGCTCCTGGCAGGCTCGGGACCATATGGGATGCCGGGATTTGAACCACCGTCCTTCTGCATTCAAAGGAAACACCCTACCTCCATGCTATCTCTTCAGCCCCTAAGTATATTTTTTTAAGTTCACGGTTCTTGAGAAACTACTGCTATGCCATTTCTCATTTACATTTGCACTAACAGTGCATGAGCGTGCTCAGCATCTCACTATCTGAAGTGGTAGTTTCTTCTAAGTTTCTCTTCCTACTAAATCATGAACAATTGGGATCACTTGATATATTTCCAGAATTTAACAATGTTCTACTATAGGTTCCATATAGGAATCTATAGTGTCAATAAAAGACAGTTTATTGAAGCAATAGAGTGCACACTGATGCAATTGTTTTGTTTGGGAGTGCGATGTTTTTTGGGACACACCCTGGTAATGCTCTGTAATTTCTGGCTCTGCTCTCTGGAACTATTCCTGGCGGTAACCTATTGGATGTCAGGTATCAAACCCAGGTTAACTATCTGCAAGTCAAATGTTTTACCTGTTGTACTATCACTCTGGCCCTGCTAGTGCAGCTTGGTAAAGAAGTATTGAACTGGAGATAGCTGTTAGCAACATGCTTTACATGCATGAGGCCTTAGATTCAACCCTTGGCACCACCATCACACACACCCTAAGAAATATAAAGGATTTCCTGGGTCTAGCAAATACTTGCAGGTTTTCCTCCTATCTATAAAAGACTGCAGGGGGACCGGAGAGATAGCATGGAGATAAGGCTTTTGCCTTTCATGCAGAAGGTCATCGGTTCGAATCCCGGCGTCCCATATGGTCCCCCATGCCTGCCAGGAGCAATTTCTGAGCATGGAGCCAGGAGTAACCCTGAGTGCTGCCAGGTGTGACCCAAAAACCACACACACACAAAAAAAAGACTGCAGGGCTGGAGAGATAGCACAGCAGTAGGGCATTTGCCATACACATGGCCAACCCAGGACTAACAATGGTTCGATTCCCGGCATCCTATATGGTCCCCCTAGACTGCCAGGAGCGATTTCTGAGCACAGAGCCAGGAGTAACCTCTGAGCGCTAATGGGTGTGACTCCCCCCTCAAAAAAAAAAAAAAAGAAAAGAAAAGAAAGATTGGATTGGGGGCTAGCCCAAAGGGCTAGGGCTAGTGCACAAGTTTTGCATTCCAAAGGGGCTGCGTGTTACCAGAGTAATCAGGTGGACCCCAAAGCCTCCTTTCCCCCCCCCAAAAAAAAGAAATGACTCCTTAGCCAGATATTCTGATCCTTGCCGATAGTTTCAAGTGAATGCTATGTTGTAGATGGTTTGTGCATGCTGTTCAATTTTCAATTTTTTTTTGTGTGTCACACCCAGCAGTGCTCAGGGGTTATTTCTGGCTCCAGGCTCAGAAATTGCTCCTGGCAGGCACAGGGGACCATGTGGGGCGCCGGGATTCGAACCGATGACCTCCTGCATGAAAGGCAAACGCCTTACCTCCATGCTATCTCTCCGGCCCCCAATTTTCAAATATTTGTCTTTCTGTTATTTAGTATGTCTATCATTTCTGGTACTTCATATTTTAAGTCAGATGCATATTTGACTACGGCAGGGGCCACAAGCAGTAGAGTTCAGAGGAATGAGTGGTACCAGGGATTGAAACAGGCTTCCGCATGCCAAGTCCTTTGTGTTCTCTCTCTCAGACCCCTTTTTTTTGTTTTGTTTTGTTTTTTGTTTTTCAGGCCACACCAGTTTGATGCTCAGGGGTTACTCCTGGCTAAGCGCTCAGAAATTGCTCCTGGCTTGGGGGGACCATTTGGAATGCCAGGGGATCGAACCGCAGTCCTTCCTTGGCTAGTGCTTGCAAGGCAGACACCTTACCTCTAGCGCCACCTCACCGGCCCTGACCCTTTTGTATTATTAAAAAGCTTTGTTTCTTCAGTCCATGGAGCCTTAAGGAAGTGGAAAGGCACCACTAAAGGTGGCCAACATTGCTATGGGCGGAGCCTCACTACCTTGGAGCATTGTTCTAGTCATGGGGCCTGTGTGATCTCAAGGTTAAAGGAATGGACTAATCATTCTGAAAGGACGTCTAGAAGGACACAGCTCGTTGGCATGCAAACATGATTTCAGATCAAAGCAAAGACGAGAGCTGCAAGGTCATTCTAAGCAGTGCAGCAGTAGCTATAATCTCATTTGGCAGGGTTGGGAGCGCATGCCCAGTGGTCCTTGGGCTGCTCCCTACTCTGACTCAGGATCATTCGTGTGGTGCTCGGATGGAGCCAGGTTTCTATATGAGCAGAGTACGGGCTTCAGCTACCTCCCCCAATTGAGAGCCCAATTGCTCTCTACTTTGGTTTTTGGTTTTTGGCCACACATGTTATTCAGGGCTTATTCCAGGCTCTTCTAAGGGATCACTTCTAGATCCTCAGGGACCAATGAGGTGCCAGGGATCATGCCTAGGTCATGCAAATCAAGCACCTGACCTGCTCTCCTATCTCTGGGGTCCTAGGTTTCAAAATTTTGGGGGGCCACTCCCAGCCACACTCAGGGGTTACTCCTGACTCTGTGCTCAGAAATTGCTCCTGGCAGGTTCTGGGAACCATATAGGATGCCAGGGATCGAACTTGGATTCATCCCAGGTTGGCCACGTGCAAGGAAAATGCTGTACTGCTGTGCCATCACTCCAGCCCTTTTTGGTTTCAATTTTATATGAATTGGGGAGGTGTCAATTCCATTAACATTCTAATTTTGTCTTCCTGTTCTTGTTCAGTTTTTTTGGGGGGGGTATTTGTTATTTTTGGGTCACACCCGGTGATGCTCAGGAGTTACTCCTGGCTATGCGCTCAGAAATCACTCCTGGCTTGGGGAACCATATGGGATGCCAGGGGGATTGAACAGCAATCTGTCCCAGGTTAGCATGTGCAAGGCAAACACCTTACTGCTTGTGCCACCGCACCAGCCCCATGTTGTTCATTTTTTATATTTTAATTTTGGAGCCACACCCAGTAACCCAGTAGCTGTCTCTGCATTCAGAAATCCCTCAAAATGATTGTGTTCAGGGGACTCGGGGCAAGTGCCTTACATGCTGTATTATCACTCCAGCACCAGTCTTCTTAGTCATTTTCCATGTATGCATAGAATGAAATCAAGGTCGTTTCAAATGTCCCCGTGATGCCTGTGCTATGTTCCCTGTGCCAAAATTGTATTCGTGGAACCTGAACTTTGTTGCCATTATTTAAAAAGACGCTGAGGGGCCGGAGAGGTAGCATGGAGGTAAGGCGTTTGCCTTTCACACAGAAGGACTATGGTTCGAATCCTGGCATCCCATATTGGTTCCCTGTGCCTGCCAGGGGTAATTTCTGAGAATAGAGCCAGGAGTAACCCCTGAGCACTGCTGGGTGTGACCCAAAAAACAAACAAATATAAAAAATTAAAAGGCGTTGCGGGGGGGGGTGGAGCGATAGCACAGTGGTAGGGAAATTGCCTTGCACACAGCTTATCCAGGATGAACAGTAGTTCAAATCCCAGCATCTCATATGGTCTCCCGAGCCTGCTAGGAGCAGAGCTAGGAGTAACATCTGAGCGCCACTGGGTATGACCCAAAAACCAAGAAATATGTAAATAAAATAAAAAGGCATTGTGGAATGCCTATATTTGAAATGGTTCAAGGTAGTGGAATGATCTGAGGAGGGGAATGATCAAGCACATTCAAATTCAGCTGATGAAGGGTATCCGTTGCTCTAGGCCAGGGCTTCTTGGATTTTTCCACTTGGAAACCATTTCCACCTGAGAAATTTTTAATGACTCCAGGTATATGGGTGTATAAAATCAAGTTAAACTTTTACTGATAAACTAATTCAATTTAAAATGGCTATTACAGGGCCACAGAGATAATAGAGACCTCCCTTGCCAATGCCAAACCTAGTTCAGTCCTGACATTGTATATGGTCATTCCCCCCCCCCCCCACTCACTCCCAGTCAGCCCCCAGCACTACCAGGGATGACCTCTGAGCACCATTGGATGTGTGTGTTCCCGTCCCATGCAACAAACAAAAATTACCTGCACATTCACTTACCTGGTCTCATGGTATTCAAAAAAACTGGCTTTAAGTCTTCAGCTGAAGACGAAAGAGCACTGAAAAAAATGTTTTCCTAATTATTTTAGCACGGTGGTTACAAAGTTGTTAATAACTGAGTTTCAGTCATACAGTGCACACCATCCTTCACCAAGTGCACATTTCCTACACCAATGTCCCCAGTTTTTCTTCCACTCTCCTGCCCTGCCTGCCTCTGGGGCAGAGATTCTTTCTCTGTCTCTATCTCAGTCTGTCTCTCCCCCATCTCTCATCATTTTAGATTCTAATAACAGGCTCCTATGCATATCACTTTATCTCCTTTCAGCATCCAGTTGTCCAGAATGATCAGTTTTAAATATCATTGTCATAGTAGACCCTTCTCTACCCTCACTGCACTGCTGAACTGTTGCGCATCCTACCACAGACTAGTCCTCTGGCCTTCGTCTCTATTGTCTCTGTTATTACTATACTATCTTTTATTGTTCTTATATCCCACTGATGAGTGAGATTATTCTATTTCTATTCCTATTCCTCCAAGTCTTTGTACTCAACATAATACTCTCCATATCATCCATGTATAGCAAATTTCATGACTTATCTTTCCCTAACCACTGCATAGTTCATTGTGTAGATATTCCACGTGAAAAAAAAAATTTTAAGCACCAAAACTCAAACCTCAAAACCACTTATTGTAGCAGGTACTTAAATCAAACACAAAGCTATTTTTATTATTTGATTCTGCCCTCATACTTAGTTGGTAGTTAGAATCTAACTCTGACAATAATATAGGATGATCTTCAGCATTCCTTCTCCTTGTCACTGTCAGGAAATCAGACAAGGAACTGGAGAAAGCATGGGATGAGCACATACTGTGAATGCTGGAGAGAGCCCCAGGCCACCACCTAACACATTCTCAAACCTCCATCCCTTAAAGAAAAAGACCAGGAAGACAAATTTCAAGATTTTAGTGGAATTAATTGGCAACAACAACAACACAACATGCAGACACACACACACACGATATAAACAGAAACCAGGGACCCCAGAACTAGGACAGCAGGTAGGGTGTTTGTCTTGCCTGTAGCTGACCCAGGCTTGATTCCTGTTATTCCATCTGTTCCTAAGGATCGAAAGTGACAAATGTCTGATGGAATTATTGGTGCTTACTTTTTCATTAAAAAAAGTTTAGGGGGCTGGAGAGATAGCATGAAGGTAAGGCATTTGCCTCTCATGCAGAAGGTCATCGGTTCATATCCCAGTACCCCATATGGTCCCCCGAGCCTGCCAGGAGTGATTTCTGAGCCTAGAGCCAGGAGTAACTGCCGGGTATGACCCAAAAAACAAAACAAAACAAAACAAAAAAAAGTTTAGGGGGCCGGAGAGATAGCGTGGAGGTAAGGCATTTGCCTTTCATGCAGAAGGTCATTGGTTTGAATCCTGGCATCCCATATGGTCCCCGAGCCTGCCAGGAGGGATTTCTGAGCGTAGAGCCAGGAGTAACTCTTGAACGCTGCCAGGTGTGACACACCCCCTCCCCAAATGTTTAGGCTTGTGGCCAGAGAGATGGCGCAGCGGTAGGGCTTTTGCTTTGCACGCGGCTGACCAGGACGAACCGCGGTTCAATCCCCCAGTGTCCCATATGGTCCCCCAAACCAGGATCGATTTCTGAGCACATAGCCAGGAGTAACCCTTGAGCGTCACCACGTGTGCGCGCCCCCACCAAAAAAGTTTAGGCTTGGGGCCAGAGTGATAGTACAGCGTTTGGCATTTGCTTGCATGAAGCCAACCTGGGACGAACTCGGGTTCGATCCTTGACATCTTATATGTTCCTTCTTTATTTATTTTTTTTTGGGGGGGGGGCACACCCGGCAGTGCTCAGGGGTTACTCCTGGCTGTCTGCTCAGAAATAGCTCCTGGCAGGTACGGGGGACCATATGGGACACCGGGATTCGAACCAACCACCTTTGGTCCTGGATTGGCTGCTTGCAAGGCAAACGCCGCTGTGCTATCTCTCTGGGCCCTCCTTCTAAGCCTGCCAGCAGCGATTTCTGACATTTATTCTCAATGTCTTGCAGTTGTTGATCACTGAGTTGCAAACTAAGAGTAGGAACAGGAGAAACAATGATTTCCTAATCGGACTTGACTGATCCCAGTGGTGGTGCCAGCCTGGTGTGTCAGAATTCATCTGCCTCTTACAGGCACAGCCTGGTTCCTCCCAGCGCCTCCTCCTACTTATACCTGATCGTACGACCAGCTGCCACCAAGTCCACTGAGGAATTTTTTTCCTATTTCTTGGCCAGGAACCTCTTGATCCTAAAGCCTTGTGGGAAGACATGGCAAATAGCCTTATCTTTTTCTATAGTGGAGAAAAGAGTAAGAGTAGAAACAGGGCCCGGAGAGATAGCACAGCGGTGTTTGCCTTGCAAGCATCCGATCCAGGACCAAAGGTGGTTGGTTCGAATCCCGGTGTCCCATATGGTGCCCCGTGCCTGCCAGGAGCTATTTCTTTTTTTTTTTTTTTTTTTTTTTTTTTTGGTTTTTGGGCCACACCCGGTAACGCTCAGGGGTTACTCCTGGCTATGCACTCAGAAGTTGCTCCTGGCTTGGGGGACCATATGGGACACCGGGGGATCGAACCGCGGTCCGTCCAAGGCTACCGCAGGCAAGGCAGGCGCACCTTACCTTTAGCGCCACCGCCCGGCCCCGTCAGGAGCTATTTCTGAGCAGACAGCCAGGAGTAACCCCTGAGCACCGCCGGGTGTGGCCCAAAAAACCAAAAAAAAAAAAAAAAAAAAAGAGTAGAAACAGAATTTATGCTTTTGTTTTGGGCCACACCCTGGCTGTACTCAGGGATCATTCCTGACAGTTCTCTGGGTTACAATAAGAGATGCCAAGAATTAGACTTGGCTAAGCACAAGGCAAGTACCTGCTGTAATGAAGGGCAGGATTTAAGAAACTTGGTAATAGACAAACGGGGCCAGAGTGATAGCACAGTGGTAGGGTGTTTGCCTCGCACAACTTACCCGAGACGAATCTGGGTGCAATTCCCAGCATCCCATATGGTCTCCCAAGAGTGCCAGGAGTGATTTCTGAGTACAGAGCCAGAAGTAACCCCTGAGTGCTGTTGGGTGTGGCCAAAAAACCAAAATAATAGTCAAAATAATAATAACCAAAATGTAATAGACTGTAGCACCTTATTACAATGTTTCTGAAATAAAAGTAGATTTAGGGGCTTTTTGACTGTTTGTGGAAACCTGTCTCTGGATTGACTTACGGGTTAAGTAGATGACCGGGTGTGAGCTTCCTCCCTCTGGACAGTCCTAGTTGCATGTGACTGGATGCTTAGTGCTATACTTCAAGGGGTGGGGGCTGCATTCAAGGCATATGCCCCTGACCCCTAGGTGTCTTCCCAGCCCCATACTATTCCTTTTATAGTACTGATATTTTAAAATTACAAAATATTAGTAATCTTCTAATTTTGATTATGGGATTATGTGAATGTCTCCTAGAAAAGAATAAGGAAGGTTGGGCTGGGGCCGGAGCAATAGGGTGTTTAGCGTGCATGTGATTGATCCAAGTTCTATCCCTGGTATCCCGTATGGTCCCCTGAGCCTGCCAAGAGTAATTCCTGAGAGCAGAGGCAGGAGTAACCCATGAGCGCTACTGGGTGTAGCCCACCCTCCCCCCCCTCCAAAAAATAAGAAGAGCTGGGAATCTTGTTGACCTGGCTGAGTGGATAGCCACCTGTTTGCTCTAGATCTGAGCTGGAGTAATTGTAAAGGACTGATGAACTACTGCAGGGAAAACCATGTTTTGTGTAGAATTAACTGAAATTAAAAATGGCCTGGAACTCATGAAAATCACTTTATTCCAAATAGTCCCACTTTCTCCCACTTTTTTTTTTTTTAATATTTTTGCTGGGGCCAGAGCAGTGGCGCAAGCGGTAGAGCGTTTGCTTTGCAAGCACTAACCTAGGACGAACTGCGGTTCGATCCCGGCGTCCCATAGGGTTCCCCCCAAGCCAGGAGCAATTTCTGAGTGCATAGCTGGGAGTAACCCCTGAGCATCATCAAGTGTGGCCCCCCCAAAATAAACCCCCCAATTTTTTTGCTCTCCATAGTAAACCAGTAGCAATTTGAAGGGCATCACTTTATTCAAAAATTGACCATTATTGAGAATATTTTTTACAGTCTTTTGTCCTTTCACTCTTTGCTCCCTGAGTAGCAATGCTAATAACAATAATGGTGCTTCTGGAGAAGGTCAGTATGGGATTGGCTATACCCATGATCTTTAACCTTCATCTTGGCAAGGCAAAGAAGAAATGGAAGTCACAGAAAAATTTAAAAAGACTAGACTGAGCACTGGAACGATGGCGTGAGCCATAAGGCGTTTGCTTTGCCTGCGCCAGCCTAGGATGGACCTCGGTTGGATCCCCTGGCGTTCCATATGGTCCCCCAAGCCAGGGGCGATTCCTGAGCACATGGCCAGGATACTCACACCCTGAGTATCACCAGGTGTGGCCGGGAAAAAAAAAAAAAAAAAAAGGACTAGACCGAAACTAAAAAGTGTTTCTGTGGGCCCGGAGAGATAGCACAGCGGTGTTTGCCTTGCAAGCAGCCCATCCAGGACCAAAGGTAGTTGGTTCGAATCCCGGTGTCCCATATGGTCCCCCGTGCCTGCCAGGAGCTATTTCTGAGCAGACAGCCAGGAGTAACTCCTGAGCACAGCCGGGTGTGACCCAAAAACCAAAAAAAAAAAAAAAAAAAAAGTGTTTCTGTTTCTCTTGATTAATTCATCCAGAATTTGAACTTCATGTGTGATGAATGAGACCGGAGAAATTGGTTTTCTTCTATGCACTGCAGACTTAAAGCCTGGTTACCTCTATTTTCAATATACCTTTTTATTTTCTTTTGTTTTGAGGTCACACCTGACAATACTCAGAGGTTATTCCTAGCTTTGCAGTCAGTATCCACTCCCAGTAGTGCTTGAGTGAGCATATGAGTTGCCTGGGACTGAACTTGGGTCAGAAGCACATAGAAGGGGGCCAAGCGATAGCACAGTGGTAAGGTGTGCCTTGCATGCAGACAACTTTGGGTGGACCCGAGTTCAATCTTTGGCATCTCATATGGTCCCCCAAGTGATTTCTGAGCACAAAGCCAGGAGTAACTCTTGAGTGCCGCCAGGTACGCTCCCCCCCCCCAAAAAAAAAAAACACAAACAAACAAACAAGCACATGCAAGGCAAACGTCCAGCTCCTAAATATATACCTTCTTGGAGAAAAATTATTTCCTAACCAAAGACTAGGAAAAAGAGGAAGTGGGAGAAAGGTTTACAATGTTGTAAGGAAGTTCCCACTTGCAGAAGGAGCAAACCCCACAATCCATATCACACCAGCTGTACTGAAGAGCTGAGTCCAATTTCAGCTGCCTCTGAGGGCTGGGGCGAGGGCTCAGACGTTCCCAGGTGAAGTTCCCAGAAGAAGTGCTTCAGAACTTTTTGTATCTAGAACTGTCCAATCCAGTGATCTAGAGAAAAGTCCCACACTGGTGTCTGTGCAGGAGGCCAGGGAGGAGCTTGACCAGTTAGATGTTCATCAGATTAAGCCCACTTTGAGCACCAGTTCACGCAACTTAGACAAGTCCTCAATGGCCCATCAGAGCTCTCCCAGTGCTCAAGTCTTGAACATCAGAAATCCCCCAAAGGCAGTGCAAGAAGGGCTTTTCTTCAGTATTGATCCCTCGGTGAGCTCGAACCACACTCTCTCACCCTTCTGTAGCTCAGCCATAGCAAAGGTCATCACCGTACTCTCCCCTGTGCTATAAAGAGGGGTGTGATGGTGACCCCCAAGTACAAGCTGTCCAGTACCTGGCCCTGGGCCAAATTCAACGCTCACTGCAAACAGGTAAACCCCATGCTCAGGAGCTCTGAAATAACCGTTTTCAGGAAAGTAGCTGCTGCCTCTGTTGATATACATAGTGTTGAACTTCACCGGCTGCAGAGCAGTTGTCCCTTTTGAAAAACTGGCATAGAAGGCCACAGAGGAACCTGGAACATAGGAGGAAGGGGTCAGTAACCAGTACCCTCTCCCTTAGATAGGATCTTTTTTTTGTTTTGTTTTGTTTTTTGTTTTTGGGTCACACCCGGCAGCACTCAGGGGTTACTCCTGGCTCTAACACTCAGAAATCGCTCCTGGCAGGCTTGGGGAACCATATGGGATGCTGGGATTTGAACCAACATCCTGCATGCAAGGCAAACACCCTACCTCCTTAGATGAGATCTTAAGCCTGAGGCCTCCTTCACCTGCTAACCATTAAAAACAGGCCCCTATGTTTCTAATATCTAGAAATATCTAGGTAACCTAGATAATCCCCAGAGTGTGACCTGGCCAAACCTCAGTATTTCATTAATTATGAGAATGAAAACTGTGTCTCTGCTGTTTACCAACATACAGTTTTGTCAAGCACTTTCTTGTCTGATCTCTTCACCTTCCTATACCCTAGAAAGGAGGACAGTTCTTGGGGGCTTGGGGAATCTCCTGCTCCTGGTGGTGCCTGGGGGATCAGACCTTAGCCCTGCATGCAAAGCTGGATCCAGTCCTGTTTTTCTTCTGTGGTTTTTTGGGCCACATCTGGTGACGCTCAGGGGTTACTCTTGGCTATGCGCTCAGAAATCGCTCCTGGCTTGGGGGACCACATGGGATCCAGGGGAATCGAACTGTGGTCCGTCCTAGGCTAGCGCCTTACTGCTAGCGCCACCACTCTGGCCCTTCAAAGGCTGCTTGAGTGCTGCTGAGTGGCAGGCTGGGACTGGAACTCTGACTTTGACTCTACTGCCACCTAGTGAAATCTTGAGATGCACCAAAGAAAGAGACCACATAGGCCAGAGATAGTACAGTGGGTAGAGCGCTTGCCTCGCACATTGTCGAGCTGGTTCAGATCCCCACCACCCTGGGCACAGAACCAGAAGTAAACTATCTGAGCAATGCTGGGTGTGACTAGGTGGGGAGCAGTTGGGGAGCGATCTCTGGTTTTGAGTGTTGTTTGCCCTGGAAGGGGAAATAAATTAATCAGCGTTAGGAGGGCAAGAAAGAGCAGCAGTGGGCACCCACACTTGCACAGAGCCAACAGAAGAGTGAGGAAAGAGTCAATCTGGTTGGTGGGAGGGTGGATTAGAATAAGAAGAGGATGAAGCCGGAGAGATAGCATGGAGGTAGGGCATCTTTGCCTTGCTTGCAGAAGGACGGTGGTTCAAATCCTGGCATCCCATATGGTCCCCTGAGCCTGCCAGGAGTAATTTCTGATCGTAGAGCCAGGAGTGACCCCTGAGGGCTGCCGGGTGTGACCCAAAACCCAAACACCCCCCTCCCCCCAAAAAAGAAGTGAGGCCAACATAACACTCAGATTTTTGTTTTTGGGCCACATCAGCAGCACTCAGGGGTTATTTCTGGCATAGTTGGGGGACTAGATGGGAAACCAGGGATTGAACCCGGGTAGGCCAAGTGCAAGGCAAACGCCCTACCTGCTGTACTATTGCTCTAGCTCCTGTCTTTGTCTCCTCCAAGCTCCTGTTTCTCATGGAATGCAAAGCGAAGTGCAATTTGCACTATATTAATGACTTAGGATCCTAGATTAGAGCCTGGGATCACAGTTAGGCAGTAGTTTTGTGCATGACTCAAAGTTTGCTTTGCCCTAGTTCTGAAAGATTTTCTAGGAATTAAGAGAATAGCTTTCCTGTTTATGGAAGCCTCGACTCTGGTTCTGCAGTCCCCCCAACTCCCAGGAGGTGGCGAGCTTCTCCAGCTGAACGAGGCCCTGTCTAGAGCGCCCTCTGCTGTGCGTGGTTCCCTCCGCTGGGTCTCGTAGGCTGGCTTAGAGCAGAGCTCTGCCCTAACCCCAGGGCCAATGTGTGCTCCTTAGAAGTTAAGAGAGTCGGGCCCGGAGGGATAGCACTGAGGCGTTTGCCTTGCAAACAGCCGATCCAAGACCAAAGGTGGTTGGTTCGAATCCCGGTGTCCCATATGGTTTCCCGTGCCTGCCAGGAGCTATTTCTGAGCAGACAGCCAGGAGTAACCCCTGAGCACTGCCGGGTGTGACCCAAAAACCAAAAAAAAAAAAAAAAAGAAGTTAAGAGAGTCGGGGCTGGAGAGATAGCCTGGAGGTTTTGCCTTCCGTACAGAAGGTCATTGGTTCAAATCCCGGCATCCCATATAGTCCCCTGAGCGCTGCCGGGTGTGACCCAAAAACCAAAAAAAAAAAAAAAAAAAAAAAAGAAGTTAAAAGAGTCGTGGTTTTACTTACAGGCCTACTGAAGGGCTTCCCAGACGGGTACAAATTTAAATGCTAAGGGAAATTTTTATGGGATATTTAGGGAGGGGCTCATGCTCAGGGCTTACTCCTGGCTCTGTGCTCAGGTCACTTTTGGCAGTGCCAGGGTCAACAGCACAAATTAAGGGCCTTAACCCCAGTCCTATACCTCTGGCCCTTAAGGGAATGTTTTCTTTTCTTCTTTCTTTTTATCTCTTCTTTCTCTCTTCCTTTTTTTTTCTTTTTGGTTTGTTTTGGGTTACACCCGGCAGTGCTCAGGGGTTACTCTTGGCTCTGCGCTCTGGGTAGGCTCAGGGGATCATATGGGATACTGAACTTCAACCCCCTTGCCCATCCTGGATTGGCTGCATGCAAGGCAAATGCCCTACCTCTGTGCTATCTCTCTGGCCCCCTCTTCTTTCTTCCTTTGCTCCTTCGTTCCTTCCCTTCCCTTCCCTTCCCTTCCCTTCCCTTCCCTTCCCTTCCCTTCCCTTCCCTTCCCTTCCCTTCCCTTCCCTTCCCTTCCCTTCCCTTTTCTTTTCTTCAGCTCTCAGAGCTCTCTACTCCTGGCTCTATGCTCAGGAATCACTCCTGGCTCAAAACTCAAGAATCACTCCTGGCTGGCTCAGGGACAGAGTCACAGATAAAACAGATTAGCCTATGAAAGGGCAGCACCCTACGTGATGTATTATGTCTCCAGCCCTCTGGAGACTGTTTAAAAATAAGATACTGCAGCAATAAATAGGTACCTAAGCCATCAGGCAAATTCTGAAAGTGGGCAGTTTTAGCACCACTCACAAGAAGAAAATAGGTGATCGTTAGTGTAGAGGCTGACATAGCACCAGCCCTGAAGATGCTGGGAAAGTAAAAAATAAAACATTGATTCTGTTTAAAGCCCGCTTGGAGCAGTTTTATTTCTTAGTCTCCACATCACCGTTTGAAAGGTCCTGATTCTCCTATTTAGAGAGTGATGCTGAGACACAACCACTGCTCTGTGTCGGCTGTCAGGGAGACACTGGTTCTAGGACTATAACCGAGGGTCACTAGAGCAAAGTCTAGGACTTCCCCGAGGTGAAAGATAGGGCAATTCCAGAGAAGAGATGGCCTTGAGCATAGCCTCCTATGGGTTAGGCGGTGACCCTGGCTCCTAGAACAACCAACCGCTCTGGCAAGGCGCAAGAGTCAGTTGAGATATAGGGTCTGGGAGATCTCTTTACAGGAACCCCTCAAAGGGAGGGTTTGAAAGGTTAGTTGCTTCCCTCATTGCCTGACCTGTCCCCCAGGACCCTATGGGGACCAGCCATCCTAGAGTGTGCACAGGGAAAGGAAAGGGCCCAGTACTCTGCAGACAGCAGGGTCGGGATCCAGACTTCTCTGTGCTTCTACTGTATGACAGTCTCATGATAACGCAATGAGGAATGCTGAATGCTTCACACTGCAGGGAGCTGACTCAGAGCCTGAAGACGGATTAAATGTACTTTCAGAAAGCAACTCTTGGGCTCTACATTCACTTCCCAGAGAGAACACCAGCCCTACAACACACACACACACACACACACACACACACACCCAAACACCACAGTCTAGACAAGGGAAAGTTGGTTAAAGACTCTTGGGGGTGAAGTGGGGAAGAGCTGTGATAGAGGAATGTGGAGTGGAACATGGAAGAAAGAGCAGGATTGCTCCCAATTGTTCCTTAGTGGCAGCCAGACATGCATGACTGCAGACAAGAGGGGAGGTGGCGCTGTTGCTCCTGGGCCCTAGAACAAGCTGTTCCTGAAACTTCTACCTCCCTATACTACAGATGGCTTAACCCAGGTCTGGTATGTGTAAAGCAAGTGCTTAACTAACCCCTGTACTCTCTCCACTCCCTAAATAATCTTCACTGAAGACTACCATTGGGGCTGGAGAGATAGCACAGCAGTAGGGCATTTGCCTTGCACGCTGCCGACCCTAGATGGATCTGGGTTCAATCCTTGGCATCCCATATGGACCCCCTCAAGCCTGCCAGAAAAAATTTCTGAATGTAGAGCTAGGAGTAACCCCTGAGTGCCACTGGCTGTGGCCCAAAAACCGAAACAAAAAACACTACCCTGTTCTCCACCACACCACTTGTCTCTGGGAAGCCAAACCTTGTACCTTACCCCTACTCTCTGGATTCCTCCAGAACTCACCTGCCTCCCAGAGCTCTGTTCCAGGCACACCCACCAAAGGCTCCACTTGTCTCTTGTCCCTCCTCCTGGGAGCTTCCAAGCCTTTCTTTTGCCTCTTTCCTTTTTTATTCAACATGCTCTGCAGCTTCTCCAAATCCAGGCTGACATTGGCCTCCAGAAGCCCTTGGAAGTTACCGAAGAGGCTGTGGAACAGCAGCTGGTATTGCTCTAGGCCGTGCTGCGTGGTGGAGAGCGCTTGGCGGAGTCCCTGGAAGGAACTGTTGATGGAAGCGACACCGGAGGCCTCGCAGCAGAGGCTCACGCGCTTGATGTCGGTGCTCAAGCGCTGCATCTCCTGGCTCAGCTCTGCCAGCAAGGGCCCGCTGGCCTCCTCACCTGGCGACGCATCATGGCTGGGCTCCTGGAGTTCTGCGGATAGCAGGGACTGCTTGCTGCCGGGCCTGTCTCTTGCAGCCTGCTCCAGGGCTGCCACCCGGGCGGCCAGTGCGTCCCAGCCAATGGCCTGCTCTTGCAGCCCAGTGGCTGCTTCTTGCAGAGCCACACGGATCTGATCGTAGCGCAGGGGCAACGGGCCGGGCACCTCCTCCGACATCTCCTCCATCACCTCTTCCCCGAAAAGCGCAGCCAGCACGGCCTCATGGCGCAGAGCATCCGCCAGCAGGGCTGTGAAGGAGCTATGCAGCACGCTGATCTGCTTGCGGATTTGCTCCTCGGCTGTCTGCAGCGCCTTCACCTCGCGGCCCAGGGCCTGCAGCCCGGTCCGGAGCCGGGCTGCGTCCTCCTGAGCTCGCTCGCTGTCCTCCTGCTGCAAGGCGATGGCCCGGGACAGGGTGTCCACGGTGCTGCTCAGAGCCTGCAAGGACGAACCCTCCTGCTCATGCCGCCGCTCACCCAGGCTGACCTGGGTGTCCTCCAAGAGCCTCGTGGTGTCCTTCTGGTCCTCTCGGAGGACGTCCATGTCGAAGGAGAGCTTCTGGCAATTGCAGTCCTTCACGTATTTGATGAGGTCCGAATGGCCGCCTTGCACTTGTTGCAGGGTGAGGTTGAGCTCCAAGATCTGCCGCTCCAGCTCCTCCTTGTTCTCCTCCATGATGAGGGATTTCTCCATCAGGATGATGCGCAGCTCGCGCAGGGCCGTGTGGTTCACTTGCAGCTCGTTCACCAGTTGCTCCACCTTGCTGAGCTGATCGAAGGTCTCATCCGACTCTGAATAAAGCTCCTTGATCTCGTCCCCGTGCTGGGCCAGGCTGGCTTTCATGTCAGCCAGAGTGACCTGCAGCTCCTGCTCCCTTTGTGTGGTGTCCACCAGCAGCGCAGACAGGTTCCTTTGGAGCTGGCCCATCCTGGCTTGCAGGCTCTCGGGTTCGGGCCTAGCTCCTGCTGCTGCTGCCGCCAGTAACAGACTGCCATTGGGCTGTTCCTGGGCCTTAAGGGCCTTCTTTAACTTGACATCCACTTCGGTCTGAGTCTCCGAGAGGGACATCTGCACGGAAAGGTACTGGGCGTGCAAGCGGTCCTCCACGTCCTCCTGCAGCTGGTTCATTTTCTGGGCAGTCTCCTGAAGCTTGGTCTCAAACTTGACCCCAAGCTCTTGCACGTCAGCCTTAGCCACAGCGCTCTCCTGAAGCTGCCTGATGGCCTGCTGGTTGGCCTCCACCTCAAGAGACAGGTTCCTGATGGCCTGCGAAAGGCTGTGCAAGCTTTGGTTGAAGTTCCTCCACAGGGGGCTCAAGTGCTCTTGGAGAAAGGAATCCATGTGCTGCATCAGCGCCTGCTCCGGGGGTCTCTCAGGAACCCCTGCAATAGATGGATATTTTTACTCTGTTCCCAGGGAAATGGGGGCTGGAGAACGGAAGGAAGGGGCTCTGGGGTTTGGGTCTTCCTGTCTCCCCTCTCCGGTGTCTGTGACTGTCCCTAACCCCCACCACCGATCTGTCACTCACCAAACTCCATCTGGCTGGCCTCAGTCTGATTGCTCTCTGTCTCCAAGGCCGTGAAGTTGCCTTCTAGGGCCCCCCAGGAGGTAGGAGAACTTTCTTCCTCTTGGTCATGGTCATTCTGAATATCTTCCAGGTCAAGGCTCAGCTCTGGAGCTTGGCGCACTGCATATACATGACAGGTGAGTACAGCTCACCTTAGGCTTGAGGGGGTGTGGGGAAGCTGTTGGGGTGCTGAGGAGGGCAGAGTTCTTCCTCTGAGATGGATTAGAAACCCGGCCCAGAAGGGCATCTCATGATAAATGAAGGCTGAATATGCCAGGCCCACAGCAGGCAACCTCTACATACCCTTCTTGGCCTCCCTCCTCAGCAGACAGTTCACCACACCATGAATTCACACCAAGTGAATTACACTCCTGACCATGGGCCCAGCTTTAAATCCCACAATGCCCTCAGTAGTTCCCCTCAGTAGGCTCAGGGCACCAGAGGAAGAGGAAGAGAGCTACTTCCTGTCTTGGAGGCTTGTGAGGGACCAAGGAAGGTGCTAGGTGAAGTTATCCTCCCAGAAAATGGGGTGCATCTGCTTAGCCAGCAGGCAGGTGGTGGAAGGTACTGTCAACCTGGTCTCACTGTGGGCCAAGGATTGCTCGGGACCACTGAAGCTGGGGGTGAGAACACAAGGCCCTTCAGTCACCGAGGCTCTTTCCACTTGCCTGCCTGTCTGCCAAGACATGCATAAACTTAAGGGGAACTCAGGAGGCACAACAGATGTATCCCAGGATTTTCCTAGTGTGGAGAACTGAAATAATCCCCGGGGGTTCCTCAAAAGGTCCGCTGTGGATGCTTCTTCCCCTGTGTGGATAGTTGAGGAATTCCCGAAGAGATAAATCCATGCTTGGTATTACATTTTCTGTCATTATTTGGCTATCTCTCCTTTGTAAAATCTCAGGCAAAAATATGGCCTCAATCAAATTTTTTTTTCAGAAATCCTAGCACCAAAGATTACTAAGAGAACCCCTTTTCTGGGTAATATTTAGCACCAAAATCAAAGACATTTATTTTTTCTCTTTTTCAAATATGTCCTTGCAGCCTCAGTGTCTGGTAATCAAGGACATAGCCAGAATACAGATTCTGGGCTATTGACCCTTCTCAGAAAATGGGAACTCCACCTTAGGGGATCTGACTTCTTCCTTGACCTCTAAAACAAAGCTCACCTTGGTGGGGACCATGTTCCTAGATTTTTTTTCTACTTCTTAATAATCCCTTATTTTGCATTTTTGGGCCACACCCATTTGATGCTCAGGGGTTACTCCTGGCTAAGTGCTCAGAAATTGCCCCTGGCTTGGGGGGACCATATGGGAAGCAAGGGGGTGGAACCAAGGTCATTCCTTGGCTAGCGCTTGCAAGGCAGACACCTTACCTTTAGTGCCACCTCACCGGCCCCCCTTATTTTGCATTTCAAGTTAGATGTTAAAAGCTGCTCTGAGTGTGACCTTCTCCTTTGTAACTCAGAATTCTCACAGCTCACGCCCATAGCTTAAGTATTGTTAAACTTTGCTTTGTGATTGCAAACATTCTTCTCTGTACCTATGACTGGCTTTACCCCTGTAAGACTCCCTGCTTAAAAAATTAAACTTGGGGGGCCGGGAAGGTGGCGCTAGAGCTAAGGTGTCTGCCTTACAAGCGCTAGCCAAGGAACGGACCGCGGTTCGATCCCCCGGCGTCCCATATGGTCCCCCCAAGCCAGGGGCGATTTCTGAGCACATAGCCAGGAGTAACCCCTGAGCGTCAAACGGGTGTGGCCCAAAAACCAAAAAAAAAAAAAAAAAAAAAATTAAACTTGGGCCCGGAGAGATAGCACAGCGGCGTTTGCCTTGCAAGCAGCCGATCCAGGACCAAAGGTGGTTGGTTCAAATCCCGGTGTCCCATATGGTCCCCCGTGCCTGCCAGGAGCTATTTCTGAACAGACAGCCAGGAGTAACCTCTGAGCAAAGCCGGGTGTGGCCAAAAAAAAAAAAAAAATTAAACTTGTCACACTCCTGCCAGAAGATGTGTTAACCCCACATACTTGTGTGTGGTTTCATTATTTCATATTTCATATTTTGCCACCCGTGCAACCCATTCTCCCTGAAGTGGATTAATTGAAATCCCACTGGCGCTGTAGGACAGAAGTGGCCTACAGCACCTGTCCCCTCCTGTCATTCCTGGGAATGCACCACTGTACCGAATTTCATGCTGACAGGTTTGTCCCAAGGCTCCACGATATCATCATCGTCGGCACTCACAGGCTCAGAGATTGCAGCAGGATCTGCGGAGAGGAGCAGCAGCTATTGACCTCAGAGGTCAGAGGAGCTGCATAACAGTGTGGTCCGAGGTCAAGGTCAGGAGCCCTACCGTGGAGCTGGCAATCGGGACCGGTAAATCCTGGGCAGCACCGCCATGCCAAGGAGGTCATTACCTTCTGCTGGACCTTGTACACTGGTTTGTGTGCCACACGGTACCTAGGAGCAAAGAGGCATCTCAGTGTCCGTTCCAAGGGAGCTAACAAGGGCCCAGCTGAGGGCTGGCCCACCTTACCCCACTCACATGACTTTGACTTTCTGGCAGTCCAGCTCCCCTTGTGGACATGGCTGCTGTGAGTGGACGAAGAATTTCTCCGTTTTGCAAGCAGCTACAAAGGTCACCAGCCTGGACTTCTGGTAGGGACACCAGTTACTGGAAAGGAAAAAAAGCCAGAGTGTTGTTGAGCCATTCCCATAATGTACTCCACTGGATACAGGGGTCAAATGTGAGGCTCTGAGCTGCCTCGCAGCCCCACTTAGTGGTGATTTTTGAATTCCATTAGCCTGTGGAGGAAAAGCTGCTGTGCACGTTCCAGCTCTCAGTGAGGGGCCCCGCCTCTCAACTTCATGTTCTGGGCAGCCTGTCTCTTGCCAAGCATCAGAGAGAGGCCTAGCTGGGTGCAGGGCATTTGCTCATTAGCTGTTCCTCAGCGTGGTCATCCAGCCAGCAAAGTGGGTGTGTGGGAAAGGCCATACTGGTGTTCTCCATGGTGGGTTCAGGGATAGGACACCTTCTTGTGTCATCTACCCATGCTGGAGCAGGTCAGGAGCGGAGGATGCTCACAGCTCAGTCAGGGGCTAGAAGAGCCTTTCCTCTTGTTTGTTTAGGGGCCACATCCCATGGTGCTCAGGGCTGCTGCTGGCCCCTAAATAAATGAAAAACAGATGAGTGGGCTTTTCAAAATCAGAACAAAGCAAAGATTGTTTCCCTAGCACGGAGGCCACAGCCGAGTGTAAGTGTGCTCCAGAGCCCAGACTGTGGGTGAGCTGACCGCCTGCACACCCCAAGGAACAAAAGCCATGACCCCACCAACGACATAGGCCCAGCCCTTAGTCTTTGTCTTTCTCTAAGCCAATGAGTGGCGATAGAAGTGTATGTGCAGAGCCCGGAGAGATAGCACAGCGGCATTTGCCTTGCAAACGGCTGATCCAGGACCAAAGGTGGTTGGTTCGAATCCCGGTGTCCCATATGGTCCCCCGTGCCTGCCAGGAGCTATTTCTGAGCAGACAGCCAGGAGTAACCCCTGAGCAATGCCGGGTGTGACCCAAAAACCAAAAAAAAAATAAAATAAAATAAAAGAAGTGTATGTGCAGATCCACCCCCTGCCCTGTTCTAGAGACATCTGTTGTCATGCCTCTGAAGAATAGGGGGTGCTGCTGGCATTTAGTGGGTGGTTAATAGATGCTGCTCAATGTTCTAAAATGTACTGGACAGCTGACACTCCCACATCCAGGAATTAACCCCGTCCCAAATGTCAATAGCGCTGGGACTGAGAAATTCATTGTAAGTCAATTTGTTCCTCACACACGCTCTTAGCCATTACAGAGGAGACTGGAGTCCTGGGTTCCGAACACGCCAAGTATGGCCCAGCATGCCAGGGAGTGACTGGGACTTTCCACGACAAACTCCCGGAACCACAAATGGGGCTGCCACCCTTCCTGCTTCGGAACTTTCTCTCCTGACCTGCCAGAACCTCAGGCTCCAAGAGCCACTGTTCTCCACTCCACACTAAGCAGTCCCCCTCCCTAAGCAGCCCCGTCCCCTTGGCACAGCACGAGCTGCTGGCCCAAAAGTCCTGGGAACATTCCTGACCTTTGCTTTGGTTTCCTCCTGCACTTGGCAGCTTCTTGCTGGCCCTCTGGGCAAGAACCCCCAGCCTGGCTCACTGAAGTTTACCATTGTTCTCTCTGCTTTGGATCTCAGGCCTGCCCCTCTTTGCCTGTTGCCTGGGGGCCCATGCTGGGGGTAGTTTTGCCCAGGGGTGTGCTGAGGGGCAGGTGCCAGTCTAAGAATGAGTGTGTCGGTCCTCCATCTTGGTTGGGGCTGCCCTAAACCTCTGACATATTCCTTCTAGATTTTCCTCACAAGGAGAAAGTCAGGTAGCCCCAATTAGAGTTTCTAAATTGTTGCTAGAAGGCCAGGGCTCTCTCCCCTGGACCCAGGTTGACCTTGAGCCAGGCCACAGTCTTGGAAGAGGGAGAGGAGATTCACACCCCACCCTCCTTGAAAAGTTAAGGGAAGGCCTGTGGGGCAGATAGAATCTTTAACAGGGAAAGGCCATTAGCCGAAGTGTCCTGAATTATGGATAAGATGGAACTTTTGCCCCTGGGTTTCTTTTTTTTTTTTTTTTTTTTTTTTTTTTTTGGTTTTTGGGCCACACCCGGCGGTGCTCAGGGGTTACTCCTGGCTGTCTGCTCAGAAATAGCTCCTGGCAGGCACGGGGACCATATGGGACACCGGGATTCGAACCAACCACCTTTTGGTCCTGGATCGGCTGCTTGCAAGGCAAACGCCGCTGTGCTATCTCTCCGGGCCCCCTGGGATGCTTTTAATTGCCTCAACCAACCAGGCTGCCTGTCCAGGCAATGCCTGCCTATCTTCCTGGGGAAGGAGGTGCCTCTTAGCATCCCTATTCCTGAACCCCTACATACAGCTGTGAATGTGAGCACTCCCAGGAGATGTTTGTCTCTGAGCCAGAAGGGGAAGCCTGAGAAGCCCAAAATATCGAGGTTCCCTGGGTATGTGCCAGGTGGTTCCATTCTCCCTTTTGCATGGGAGACTTTGGTGATAGCTGTGACTTCTGCCAAAGCCACAGCTGTGAAACTTGCTGGTGGGGAGATGGAGGAAAGGCAAGGAAAACTGAGATTGATGTTCAGGATATGCCAGGTTGGGGGCAACCTCAGTTCTGTGGTCCCCTGGACTCTGTCCTTCACAGGCTAAGATTTCAGTGGGTCAGGAGTAGGGGTGGAGGCCCGAGATTTGCAATTCAGCGTCTCTCAACTCTTGCCCCTCACTTGCTGCTGTGAAAGGGTGGCCTTACATCTCTTTGAGCCACATGACAAACACATGCTTTTCTTTTCTTTTTTTTTTTTTTTTTTTTTTTTTTTTGGTTTTTGGGCCACACCCAGTGGTGCCCAGGGGTTACTCCTGGCTGTCTGCTCAGAAATAGCTCCTGGCAGGCACGAGGGACCATATGGGACACCGGGATTCGAACCAACCACCTTTGGTCCTGGATTGGCTGCTTGCAAGGCAAACGCCGCTGTGCTATCTCTCCGGGCCCTCTTCTTTTTCTTTTATTGGTTTTTGGGTCACACCCGGCAGCACTCAGGGTTTACTCCTGGCTCTACATGCAGAAATCGCTGCTGGCAGGCTTGGAGGACCATATGGAATGTGGAATTTGAACCACCATCCTTCTGCATGCAAGGCAGATGCCCCACCTTCTTGCTATCTCTCCGCCCCCCTCCCTTTTTTGGTTTTTGAATCACACCCAGTGGTGATCAAGGGTTACTTCTGGCTCTGCACTCAGAATTTGCTCCTGGCAGGCTTGGGGGACCATATGGGATGCTGAGATTCAAATCAGGGTCTGTCCTGTGTTGGTCTCGTGCAAGGTAAACTCTCTACCACTGTGCTGTCACTTTAGCAACAAGTGCTTTTCTTTAAAAGCAACAACCTGGGGTTGGAGAGATAGCATAGTGGTAGAGTGTTTGCCTTGCAAGCGGCCAACCCAGGACCAACAGTGATTCAAATCCCAGCATCCCATATGGTCCCCGTGCCTGCCAGGAGCGATTTCTGAGCACAGAGCCAGGAGTAACCCCTGAGTGCTGACTGGTGTGCCCCCCCCCTCAAAACCAAACAAACAACAACAAAAAAAGCAGCAACCTGAGGGGCTACCACAGCAACATGTGTAAGAGATGGTTTCTAGGGCTCAGCAGACCCAGGGTTGAAGAGCCACATCCTAAACAGCAGCACTCCCTGGCCAGAGATGGCTTCCTGCTCACAAGGTCCCAGGGAGGGAGGAAGCCCTCAGCCCCCCTTCCCCATACAGGACAAGGTGTCAGACATAAAGATCTTCTGCTCCACCTTTTTGCCAAGGGGCTGATCAGGGGCTGAGTTCCGGGGCCTGTCCTGGTGAGGCTCCACAAACGGATTCTAGGAGCAAATGCAGGTCGAGAGAAAGGCTCCTAGGCCAGGCTGACAGTGTTGGGTGGGGGGATGCCTCTGCCTGAGCCCCTCCTGTTCCCCTCAAGCAGCATTTCCGCCTCTCCACAGGAAACAGTCAGCCCTGGAAGCTCTTCCTTCCTTTCCCACCAGCCCCTCCAGGCCTCTCAGCAGCCCGGGCTTACTTGGTATGGACTGCAGCTTTTAGGAGAATGGAAAGCCAGCTGAACAGCTGGCTGGGACCGCCGGACCAGTACCCCTGGGTATTCCACAGCCAGAGTGTCCTCATGAGCATCCTCATGCATATACAGCTATGCACACCCTGATAACAGCTAGGAGGCCACAGGTAGTGCCCAGTAGTCTTTGGGTTCCATCCTTGGGACTGGGGGAACAAACCATTGTCCCCAAAGCCAATAGAATGGGGCAAGAAACATCTCCTCCCTCCTTCCCACTAGTGCAGGCCCCTGATCCCTGCTCTCAAGGGCCAAGGGAAGTGGCAGCCTTTGGAACCACAGCCTAGTGGCTCTCAGGAGAGAAGAGCTAAGTGTCTGGGTAAGCTGAGTATCTCCCCCAAGAGTTATCTCAACCTCACAGCCTTGGGCAGACTGGGAGAAAGGGCAGGCCCAAATAGGGTCTCCTCAAGTCCATCTACTATTAGTGGACCCCCAAGTTCATTGTTCCCCACCAACCTGCTCGTCAACCAAGGAGATTCCACATTTCATCTTCAAGTGTCAGAGCCTGTCTGCCATTGTGATAGTGGATTTGGCAGCTGAAGGAGACCCTGTGGAATTACTCTGTGTGTGTGTGTGTGTGTGTGTGTGTGTGTGTGTGTGTGTGTGTATGTGTGTGTGTGGACAGCCATATGGGCAGTTTCCAGCTGTTTCTGAGTGTGGCAGGGAACAGCATTCATGAACACTGGAGTCACACCCAGATTAGGGGTCTCTTTAGGCTATGTAAACTTAGCCAGCAGCTACAACTTCTCCCCTCTGTAACCAAGGCTAAACTGAGGTGATTTTTTGGCTCACTGTCAGCTGACACTCTAACAGGGATCCACCTGCTAGTAAGGTGTTAGATCTGAGGATCTCTGGCCCTTGCAGGCCCATAGCAGCCATTTTCAGGGATGCTCTGAGGCACATCGCCTTTTCTAGCCCAGAGATGAGGAGCACCCTCTCATTCACAACTCAGCCCTCAGGAATAGGCCGAAGAGCCACGCCTGTCCACCCACACTTGTGGAAATCCAGTCCCAGGCCTGTTTATCTTCTACTTCTGGGAAAGGCTGGGTTTGGCTTTAGAACTAACTTCTTTGAAAACCAGAAGCTACTGTTTCACCAGCTGGAAACTTCCGGAATCTCAGCACTACACTACTCCATGCTGAGTGTTGAATGACTAGAAGGCTCTCTCTCTCTCTCTCTCTCTCTCTTCTCTCCTCTCTCTCTCTCTCTCTCTCTCTATCTCTCTCTTCTCCTCTCTCTCCTCTCTCTCTCTCATCCTTCTCTCTCTCTCTCCCTCTACTCTCTTCTGTCTCTGTCTCTCTCCTCTGTCTTTCTCTATCTCTCTGTCCTCTCCCTCCTGTCTCTCTCTTCTCTGTCTCTGTCTCTCTCTCCTCTCTCTCTAACCTCTGGGCTCCTTCTCAGCCATGAGTCAGATAGGAAACTCCCTGCAGTCTTTATATTGGCCCTGGATACTCAATCCACTAGCAGAGATGACCCCTAGAGGGAGAGTTTGGTTCCTAGCACCCCACCAGCCCCATGTTTGTCCTGCATGGATATGTAAGGTAAACCCATTTCACAGACAGGTCACTGAGGCCAGAGCTGGTCTGAATAAACTGGGACTCAAGCCTGCACTGTGAGCACCCCCACACCCAGGCCTTCCTTACCGTCTGAAGGAGTCCCTGCTGTTGTCCTCAGCCTCTGTGCTCCAGACCTCTCTGAGTGGCTCAGAGAGGCTGGTATCTAGAGTCTGGGCCCAGGCTCCCAGCAGCCCCCAGCCTACATGGTTCCAAGACTGAGCAAGAACATCAGGATCATCTTGGCAATCGAGCAGGCTGGGCCTCATCGAGTGACTCCAGAGAAGGCCCGTGACGTTGTGGCCGAGCAAAGTCCCAGAAGGAAAAGAAAGCCTAGGGTAACAAAGGGAGGAAGTGGCCTGGGCCGGCCCACCCGGTGCGTCTTGTCCGGCCCCCTCACCCCCTATCAGGCTTCTGCAGGGGCAGCCAGCACTGCAGTCCAGTTCCTGTGCCTGAGAGCCTTGGGTCAGAGACACCGGGGTGGGGGCATTGGAAGGTGGTTCCATCAAAACATGTCCTTGAGGAACTGTTCCCTGTTGATGAGGAAGCTCAGCAAGAGAAGGGGGAGTCAGGTAGAGCTCAGAGAAGGCCTTTTGGTGTTCTCCCTGCTGACCCTATCTGCACCTTGATCTGGGGGCATCCAGCAGCCAGGTAGTCTTGGCCCATGGGGGGCTGATCATACATGTGCCTAAGCAACCTGTGTAGCTTGGGGGGGCTTACTCAGATGTGGACAGCAAAGGCATCTCTCTCACTGGAGGGAAGCCCTTTGTTCTCACCCACAACAGCTGAGCACCGCCTGTGCAGGTGGCAGGGCAGGCCTGGACGAGGGACAGTGATGGATTAGGATGCATCAGCGCCAGTGGACCCTTCTGGCAGTGCAGAGAGCTGGAGGGGAGGGTTGAGCCTATGGGGGTCAGGGTCCATGCATGCCCCTGTCCCCTGAGAATGAGAGGTGGGGATGGGAGGGCCCCGCCCAATCTTCCCTCCTCGCCTCCCTGCCCCCACGCAGCCAGCAGGCCTCCCCTGGGCCAGCCACCGCATCATCAATATTTCACTGGCGTCAGAAGAGGCAGCGGCCAGACAGCGGCTGCGGCAGCTCTTGTGACTGCTCCAGCCACTGCTCACAGGCGAGTCGAGAGGTTCAGTCTCCTGCCCCTGCCTGTCATCATGGATGTCTTCAAGAAGGGCTTCTCCATCGCCAAGGAGGGAGTGGTGGGTGCCGTGGAGAAGACCAAGCAAGGGGTAACTGAAGCGGCCGAGAAGACCAAGGAAGGTGTCATGTATGTGGGTGAGTCAGGGTGTGGCAGGGCTGGACAGGTGGTGGCAGAGCCATGGGGGGCACTTGCTTTGGGCCTGACTGTCCCTGGATAGTTCCATGGCAGCATTTGAGCAGGGAATGGGAGAGCATGAAGGTCTGGTGTTAAGGAGATGAGGGTCTCCGACCTTTCCCCCACAAAACCTCTCCCCGTGCATGCATCCGAATCTATTTCAGCATCCTCAAGGGCTCCAGCGGTCCTGGGTGGGACGATAGGGGCTTAATTAGCCCTCATACACACCTGTTTGGATACCAACATGTACAAATGCACCCCAGCACCTTCTACCCTGCATTATTTCTTGGTGGGAGAAGATAGAAGCTGAGGCCCCAAGAATGAACTCTGTAGCAGTCCAGCCTCCATTCTGCTGGGGGGCTGGGGAACGGGTTGGAGATTCAATGCCTGTCTAGTCGCTTCTCCCTCAGATGTCCTGGAGTGTGGTGGTAGGTTCACCTGCTGACTCAGTTGTTCTGGTTCCAGTCCTGCTTTTGTTTCCGGGGACTCAGGCCTTTCTCTCTCATCCACACCTACCCGCCCCCTTCCTGTCCAGTTGACTTCCCAGCCACCCCTCCAGACAGCAGGAAGTGGCCTTTGAAAGGACTGCCGGACGGACCCCAGACTCCATTCTCATTTCCTGCCATGGCTCGCCCAGCTGTTGTGTCATGTCTGCCCTGGCCCCCCGTCCTGCAATCACTAGAAATGGGCCTGGGCTGATCCCACCTTTTGCTCCCTAGGAACCAAGACCAAGGAAGGTGTTGTGCAGAGTGTGACCTCAGGTGAGGGGGCCCAGGGTCGAGGTGGTGGGGGGCTCCACAGGTCTGGGTTCTCCAGGGCCTTGTGTGTCGTGGTTTTTTTTATTATTTATTTATTTATTTTTTGTTTTTGGGCCACACCGCGACACTCACGGGTTTATATCCTAGCTATGCGCTCAGAAATTGCTCCTGGCTTGGGGACCATATGGGATGCCAGGGAATCGAACCATTGTTCATCCTAGGCTAGCACAGCAAGGCAGAGACACCTTACCACTCCATTTCCCAGCGTGGTTTTTATTGAAGGCCCAAACCCAGGGTTCTCCATCATCTCCTCCTTACTTTACAGCCTGTGATTCTGACTTACCCTTAAGTCCAGATATCCCCCCATTCAGAGATGAACCCAGGGTGACCCCCATCCACTCAGAGATCCCTGGGATCCAGAGAGGGAGTGATCCCAATCTTCCATTTTGATTTTGGGTGCCCTGGAAAAGGAGATACCATGGCCTGAATTGAGCAGAGCCACTTGACGGGGCTTGAGCACAGCTTTGGCAGGGCCAAGTGCAACGAGAATCCTCCCACAGTGGCTGAGAAGACCAAGGAGCAAGCTAATGCTGTGAGTGAGGCTGTGGTCACCAGCGTCAACACCGTGGCCAATAAGACAGTGGAGGAGGCAGAGAACATCGTGGTCAGCGCTGGAGTGGTGCAGAAGGTAAGACCCAGTGCCCAGCTTAGCTCTCAGGCCCAACTTACACCCCCCACTGACTTCTGGCCTGTGGACTGTGCTTGGTGCTTCTAGCATCCTTGGACCACTCCTGGGCGGGGGTGCAGTAGAAAGCCTAAGTAGAAGGCGAGGCTGGAAACCACACCTTCCTGTTGATACTCAGCATTTAGAAGATGCCACATTTATAAGCGAAAGCAAGGTCCCCAGGCTCTGTAGTGGTGGGCGGCCTTCCCCACAGCGCACATCAGAGCTGCCAAGTATCAGGCCTTTCTCCAGGGCCCTGGTGGGCTTCCTAGCTGCTCAGGAGAAGCAGGAAAACAGCGCCCCCTGGTGACAGAAAAACAGTGTAGGGGCTGACCACACCCTCTGCCCCACCTTTGTGTGTGTGTGTGTGTGTGTGTGTGTGTGTGTGTGTGTGTGTGAGAGAGAGAGAGAGAGAGAGAGAGAGAGAGAGAGAGAGAGAGAGAGGAAGAGGGAGGAAGAGGGAGGAAGAGGGAGGAAGAGGGAGGAAGAGGGAGGAAGGGAGGAAGAGGGAGGAAGAGGGAGGAAGAAGGAGGGAAGGAGGGAGAAAGGAAGAGAGAGGGAGAGAGAGGAGGGGGAGGGAGGGAAAGGGAGGGAGGGGGAGGAAGGGAGAGGGAGGGAGAGGGAGGGAGGGAGAGAGAGAGAGAGCCTCACTTCTGTAGTGGGGCTCATTCCCAGGGGTTTATGTACTACAGGGATAGTACTCAGGCCTCCCACATGTGCTCAGTCCTTGGAACTATCTTCCCAGCCCTTAGTCATTTAATTGGCACAAAAATCCCATGAGATTTGGTTTAGAAACAAAGCACAGTGAAGCTAAGTAGGGTAGGGTGCGAGGTCTCGTGGTCATCCTCATGAGCTGGCCTGGCTTCCCAAGAACTGCACCATGACTGGCAGAAAGTAAGGAGCCCTGCACCCCATACTGAGTGTTCCTACTCTAGGGTAGATGCGTAGAAGTGAAGAAGACTCACCTGTCCCTGGGTCTGGGGGCAAACCTCCAATGTATGGCACTGGATGCTAGGATGGAAGGCTAAATGGTTGTTGCCTCTCCTACTTTCCAGCTCTGATCTTAGTGAGCTGGGGGAACTTGCTGCCTCTTGGATTTTCCTCTTCTGGAAAGTAGCAGTGATCTGCTCATGGGTGATGCAGGACTATGGCCCCACAAAACTGTTGTCATGGCTCATGGCCAGCCCCACAAATTGAGGAGACTATAATGCCCAAGGATCAGTGGCCCTAAGCAGGAGATGCCAGGCCTGTCCCTCTCCTACTCTTCTTTTTTTTTTTTTTTTTTGGTTTTTGGTTTTTGACCCGGCAGTGCTCAGGGGTTACTCCTGGCTATCTGCTCAGAAATAGCTCCTGGCAGGTACAGGGGACCATATGGGACACCGGGATTCGAACCAACCACCTTTGGTCCTGGATCGGCTGCTTGGACCCGGCAGTGCTCAGGGGTTACTCCTGGCTATCTGCTCAGAAATAGCTCCTGGCAGGCACAGGGGACCATATGGGACACCGGGATTCGAACCAACCACCTTTGGTCCTGGATCGGCTGCTTGCAAGGCAAACACCACTGTGCTATCTCTCCGGTCCTCTCCTACTCTTCTATAAGCTCTGGGCTGGGGCTTAGCTATTTTCACTTCTCTGCTTTTTTTTTGGGGGGGGGGGGAGGGCCACACCCGGCGGTGCTCAGGTGTTACTCCTGGCTGTCTGCTCAGAAATAGCTCCTGGCAGGCACGGGGGACCATATGGGACACCGGGATTCGAACCAACCACCTTTGGTCCTGGATCGACTGCTTGCAAGGCAAACGCCGCTGTGCTATCTCTCCGGGCCCCACTTCTCTGCTTTGACTTCGGTTGCTATGTCCTTAGAATCACCACAGGCTGACTCTATGGTCACCCTATATGGTCAAGCATTTCCTAGAGACACCCAAAAGTCAGTCATAACTCATACTCAGTGCTCACTGCTCAAGCTGCTCAGTGAGCCACCGCATGTGCCTACCACTGGGAAACAGCATTAAGTAGTTGACCACTGACTGCTGGAATGTCTGCTAATGAGGTTCAGTGACCTCCTAGGATACCATGGTGCAGGATGGCTCTGCGGGTGGCAGGACTCTCCTGAATATGTGCTGAGTATGGGCTGAATGGGAAGGGCTGTTCAGCCCTGCCCCACAGCTCCCCAAAGGGAGGATCCCCTCAGGTTAAGCTCGGCAGGGAGGGCAGGCAATAGGGAATGGGAGAGGTTGGTGCCAGCCCTGCAGGGCCCCATCAGACCTGAGCCAACTAGGAGGCACTAAGACTGAGTGAGGGCAGAGTCTGGACAAGTTTCATGCTCTGATTTGCAAATTGGAGCTGCATGAGGTGCCTGAAGTGACTAGGGCATCACCAGTCTCAGAATCCTGGGAACAGTGCAGCCAAGCTCTTCCTCTGAGGGACCCTTTCCTACTAAGGCTATTTTGAAGATGAGCAGGATAATTGCATGACTACATGGTTTTTGTTTGTATGCTTGTGTGGGGCACTGGAGATCAAATGCCTGGCAAATGCAAAAAAAAAAAAAGGGGGGGGGCGGAGAGATAGCATGGGGGTAAGACGTTTGCCTTGCATGCAGAAGGTCGAATCCCGGCATCCCATATGGTCCCCTGAGTCTGCCAGGAGCTATTTCTGAGCGTAGAGCCAGGAGGAGGAACCCCTGAGCGCTGCCGGGTGTGACCCAAAAACCAAAAAAAAAAAAAAAAAGCCTGGCAAATGCACTATCACTGAGTCACTTCCCCAGCCCTTGATCCCATGGCTCAGAGGCACTGAGGTTAAAAATCAGGTTTAGAGTTTCAGGCTTCTCAGCTCATTCCCAGCCTCCACTCCTTCTCAACTCAGGCTTCAATCATAAAGGAGGCCAAACCCAGGCACTTCCCAAATAACTGAGCTCCAGATCAGTTTGGTACCTCCAAAAGGCCTTGGTGTCATCAGACCATGGCATTCTTTTTTTTTTGTTTTGTTTTGTAGTTTTGTTTTGTTTTTAGTTTTTTTGTTTTTGGGCCACACCTGTTGACGCTCAGGGCTTACTCCCTGCTATGCACTCAGAAATTGCTCCTGGCTTGGGGAGACCATATGGGACGCCGGGGGATGGAACCGTGGTCCGTTCTAGCTAGCGCTTGCAAGGCAGATGCCTTGCACCACCGTCCGGCCCCAGGCCATGGCATTCTTATTGTGTGCTCTGAGAAGCAGAGGTCAGTCTGGGCTCATGTCTCTTCCTGACATTGGACCACTCACTATAGAGAGGTCATAAGGGGTTTCACTTATCTTTGAGGCCAGGATAGATAAGGACCATAGCACTGGCTACCTTAATCCACTTCCCCCTTTTGCTTTCCCTCAGGAGGACCTGGAGCCTGCTGTCAGCCCTCAGGAGGAAAAGAAAGTCGACGTGGAAGAGGAAGTGGCTGAGGAGGTAGGAGCTGAAATCCTAGGGTCTCTAGAGGTCCCAGACTAATTTCCCTACAGAGAGGGGGCTTTCAGGCCAACTCCTCCCTCCCAAACTCACTGTTTCCCTCAGGGGAGTCTCTAAACTGCTGCAGACTCCTGTGCCTGAGCAGTTTCTTCACAAGTCACCCCACAGACAATCCTAGTTCTAATCCCATTATGGGTGACCACTGAGGGCCTGGAGCTGGGTATGACAGTCACTCTCTCTACCAGGCCAAGAGTGGAGATGAATAGAAGACGCCAGTCCTCTGAGAAGGAACAACCTCTGCCCTAAATCTCATCCTCTCCTGAGTCCTGGAGTGTGACTGACTTATTCCTAAGGTTCCTGAGCTCCTGCTGCCCTCCACCTATCCACCCACCCACCCACCCACATCCACATCCACACATACAAAACCATGGACCTCTCCATGGGCCTCCTTTAACTCTTCCTTTCCCCTTCACTTTTCCTCATTCCATACTTGCTGGTATAATTTTTTAGAAGTAATTCCAAATAAAATTCAAGTCCAAACTCCAAACCATTTATACTGGTGCTGCTTCTTTGTGTTGCTTCATCGTAGAGAATCCTACTCCACCAGCCCTGGGAACCGGACGAGTCTGGCAATAAATAGAGGAAGCTGGTGTGGGGCTTGATACCCTAAGAGACACCCTGAGCAATTCTGAGGTTCCCATCCTGCACCCACCAAGCATGCACCCAGCATGGAAGACATAGTCTTTCCCATCTGGCCATAGAAGTATTTTCAAGGCTCTTAAAAAAAACACAAGATACTGGTTAGGAGACTACCATCTGGAGAGAAAAATGGCAAAACCAAACATGGTTAGATGGTCCTCAAAGCTTTGAACCCCGCCAGGACCTTTCCTCAATCAAGCCTCAGAAGAGCAGTTATGAGGGTCCATTTTTAGAAGAATGAAGAACCTATGCAAGGGCACTGAGCTAGAAAGTTCAGGAATAGCAGAAGCCCAGCAGTTCTGACTCCTGAGTCACCAGCTGGCAACTCGGCTCTGTGATGGCTTTCCCAGCTGCCAGTCCAGGCTTCAAGGGCAAGGCCCTCTTCTTTTTCTTCCGTTCCTCTGAAGAGCAGTATGAGTCTCCTTCAGCCCATTCAGTCCTCAAAAAGCTATTTTAGGGGAGATTCTGTTACTGTCCTCCACCACCATCACCCCATCAAGGAGAGGGCCAATGAGGCCCAAAGAAAAGGGACTTGTTCTTGGTGGTCTTTTTTTTTTTTTTTTTTTGGTTTTTGGGTCACACCCAGCAGCGCTCAGGGGTTACTCCTGACTCTATGCTCAGAAATCGCTCCTGGCAGGCTCGGGGGACCATATGGGATGCTGGGATTTGAACCACCGTCCTTCTACATGCAAGGCAAATGCTCTACCTCCATGCTCCCTCTCTGGGGGTCTTTAAACCCAAGAGTTGTGACTGCCAGGTCAGTCTGAGCTGACTCAGACACAGATGAGATACAGGTTACTTTCTCAGGTCTAACATCCTCAAGGGAGACAGGGCTGCCACCATCCTGTCCTGCTCCTCTCCCACTGGACCAGATGCCCCAAAGCATTAGCAGCTAGAGTAGCTCTGTTGTGAGGTTTCAGGAGGGCTGGCAAGCCTGGTGCAGAGAGGATGGGCTCTCCAGGGGATTCCCAGAAGTTGAAGAGGCAGAGGCGGTAATAAGAGGGTTCCATGCAGGGCCTTTGTTCTCTGCACATCTTTAGGCTCAATGCACAAGGCTGGGCAGGGTGTGGCAGCCACTTGGTTAATCTGCCCTTGGCATCCCCTCCTCTGACTGATTTTAGTACCTCGCCCTTCCAGTTACCCATGACTGATGTCTTCACTAAGTGGCGGCTTTCTCTCCCTCTGTCTTTTCTTCCTCTCTCCCTCTCCCCACTCAATCTCCACAGTGTATCTGTGTATTTGTCTGTATGTGTCCCCCTCAAGAGACTAACAGCTTTCTGAGGCTTCCAAGGAACTGACCCTCAGGCCTTCCTTTGAAACCTTCCCTCTCCATCTTAGAGGCAGAACATGAGCTGAAGTAGCCTTAGAAAGGTATCAGGGGTGGATGATTTGGGGGGCTAGAAATATAGTAAGAACCAGAAAAAAAATCAGGACTGGAGCAGTGGTAGGACAGACCGAGATTTGATTCCCCCAGCGTCCCAAATGGTCCCCCAAGCCAGGAGCGATTTCTTAGCGCATAGCCAGAAGTAACCCCTGCGCATCACCAGGTATGGCCCCCAAACCGAGGGGGGGGGAGGTACTTCCCTTGCAACTGTCAACCCTGGCTGGATCTCCAGAACCCTGTGTGTTAGTCCCCTGAGCCCCAGGAGTGCGCCACCAGGTACAGCTACAAAATCAAGCCTTTCCATAGGGAAAACACTTATGTAGGTACAGAAGGGCCAGGAGGGGAAGATCCAAAGGCTGGAGAGGTACACAACCCCGCTGAGAAACCCGCTTCCCCACATTGCGGTTGGGACAGAGCTGTGCTGTTGATCTATGCCGAGTCTCTGCACCTCTCCAAGTGCCCTGATCCAGCACCTCCATGGCTGTGCCCGAGAAGGTAGCTGGGCAGTGCGGCACGGCTCTCCCTTCTCCACGTGGCCAGGCATGTAAACTTGCCCTCCCAAAGCCAACCTTCCTGTCTAGGGGCACCCCAAGGAATACCCTCTGCTTTTCCTCTTTGCTTGGGTCAGCAGGAAGAAGTGAGCTGCAGATTCACTCATAGCTGGGAACCACCCTGTACCCGAAGGTTATTGTGTGTGTGTGTGTGTGTGTGTGTGTGTGTGTGTGTGTGTGTGTGTGTGTGTGATTGTCAGGACTTTCACCAAGGAAGGTGAGATGAGATGAGCCCTCACATGCCCGCCCTTGCCCATTCATCGGTGTCACTCCTTTCTTGTTATAACTCTCCTGTACCATGTTGTTGTAAAAATGCCACCAGAAGCTTGTGAGGGTTCGGAGCAGCCCCTGCCAGGCAAAGCTCAGCAAAGAGCAGGTGCTCTTTTAATCTAGTTCCTGCCTTAAGCTCCAGAGACAGGGGAACCCCGGGTTCAGGAGTGAGACCCCCCAGGCTGCTGATCCCTGCCAGGATGTGCTGGGGTGGAGCGGGCGGAGCCTGGAGCCAGGCCGGTCACACCCCAGAGCCGGGCTGGACTGCTGGACCCGCCCCATGGCCCCCCTCGCACCCCCTCGCGCTGGGCGGGTCAGCCCTGGGGAGCCTTAAAAAACCAGGGACTGGCCCGGAGAATCTGTGAGCAGATTCGCACCACGCAGAGGCTCCCCTTGACGACTTGGTGGAACTCCGCAGATATGGCCAACACGGATTTGGGGAACCTGAAGAAGCAAGTGGAAGGGGCGGCCCAGGAAGCTGGTGAGGACAGATGGAGACCTGGGCGCCTTTGGGGGCCATCTGTGCGGGGGGTCCTGGAGTCCAGGACTTAGGGTACGGGGGCGGTGGTGTTGCCCAGCTTGGAAGGACCCTCCAGTAACATGCAGAAATTCCACAGGATGCATTCGCAGGCCAGAGGAACCTGGGATTGTTGTCTTGAGTGCAGGAGGGAAATGGATCTCCCTGGAGTCTCGGAGCCTTCTGGGCATTGGTCCAGTGAAGAGGCCTAGCTGGGGGGCGCGTCCCAACAGACCCCCAGTCTTGGGGTTTTTGCTAAACTCCAGAGGCAAATCCACTTCTGCCCCGCAGGGCCCTGCATAATACTGGTTGGGACTGGGACAGCCTAGCAGGGTGCAGCACCCTCTCACTGTAAATGCTTTCAGCCCTCCTTACGACAACATTTTCACCTTCATTTTGGGTCCTAGACCTTCCCTCACTATCAGGGCTCAGCCTGGCCTCTCTTCCTCCCCTCCAGTTCCCTCCCCCTAGAACTCCAATGGCACATGGGGCCCAGAGCGATAGCACAACAGGTGGGTGGGGCCTTTGTTTTGCGGGCAGCAGACCAGGGTTCGATTCCCAACACCCCATAATGTTCCTTAAGCCTGCCAGGAGCGATTTCTGAGCGCAGAGTAGGAGTAAGCCCCGAGTGCCACCGGTTGTGGTCCCGAAACAGAACAAACAAAAAACTCCTATTGCACTACATTGAGTGTGATGGGAGGATGGGTAAAGATCCCCGCTGGTCCACTCAGGGACTCTGCCTTCATCTGCAACTCCACCAAACCAGCCCCTCAATTCCCAAGGCTCAGGGAGGTGACAACAAGAAAGTTTGTGTGTTTCCTTTTTTTTTGATTTTTGAGTCACACCCGGCAGCACTCAGGGGTTACTCCTGGCTCTATGCTCAGAAATCGCTCCTGACAGGCTTGGGGGACCATATGGGATGCCGGGATTTGAACCACCATCCTTCTGCATGCAAGGCAAATGCCTTACCTCCACGCTATCTCTCTGGCCCAAAGTTTGTGTGTTTCTTTCTGCTCTCATTCACCCCATCTCTAAGATGGGTGCAGACTCTCTAGCTCTGCCAGACCAGGGCTCCAGGGGCTTGAGAGCAATAGCCATCACCCTCAGCCTCAGGATTTGGGGATGCTGGCCCTTTCCTGTTGGGCAGCGAAGATAAATCGGATCTCTGGAGGCCAGACACCTGCCTCCCCTGGAAACCTGTGCCTATAGTACATCTCCTGAGCAGATGGCCCCACCCACCTCCAGGGCTTCTCCATTTCCCTACTAGTTTCCTAGAAACCCAAACTGCATGCCACAGGGGCACTAGTACTGCTGTGTATGCCAGGTTGGGGGCAGAGAGTCTGTCAGAGGTCCTGCCCAGAGACCATAGCCTCTGTGCATGGAAGGTGGGAAGTAAGGCATCTGGGCCAAGTTCTAGAGAAATTCTGTTTTGGGATCACACCTAGTCTTACTTAAAAGCTTGTTTCTAGGAGCCAGGATGATAGCACAGTGGTAAGGCGTTTGCCTTGCATGTGGCCAACACAGGACAGACCCCAGTTCGAATCCTAGCATCCCATATGGTTCCCCCGAGCCTGCCAGGAGTGGCTTCTGAGTGCAGAGTCAGGAGTAACTTCTGAGCACCGCAATGAGTGACCCCCCCAAAAAAAACAAAAACAAAAACAAAAAGTGCTTGTTTCTAGCTCTGTGCTTGGGGTCACTCCTGGTAGACTCAGGGGATCATATGGGGTGCCAGGGATGAAACTAGGTCAGCATTGAGTAAAGCAAGTGCCCTTCCCTGTTATCATCTTTCTGCTACCAGTCCCCCTCACCCCCCTCCCTGCTTTTCAAAGTAAAATACTGTTTATTGTTCCATGATTGCTCAGGGGGTATTCCTGGTTTGGTATTCAGGGGTCACTCGGGGACCATGTGGTGTGGTGCTGGGATTGAATCTGCTCCAGCCCACTGAGCTTTCTAGGCTGGACAGGAAAGAGGGGGGACATGAATTCTAAGGAGGATGTGGGTTCTCCAGGGGTGAAAGAAGGTGAGAGTTCCAGAAAGGGAGAGAATGACTCACTGGGGCTGGGATGTGGGTAACTGTGGGATGGAGGATGCCCTCTGGGGGAACTTTTAATAATATCTTTAAGCACCATGGTTACAAACATGTTTGTAGTTGGGTTTCAGTCATAAAAAGTACACCTCCCCTTCTTCAAGTGGTCAGGGTTCCATGGAGTGCATGCTTTGCAGAAGGAGCCCTGGGGTTGAGTCATGGCACTCTCTGATGCCCCAAGCAGTCACAGGACCAATCAACAGAGCAACAGGCAGAAGAAAGTCCTGAACACAACCAGGTGTGGTTCTAAACCACAACAAATAAAGGGAATGAAGTTCTTTAGTTTTGTTTTTTTTTTTGGTGGAGGAAGGGGAGACTGGACCACACCTAGTGAGGCTTAGGGGCTACTCCTGGCTCTGCACTCAGAAATCACTCCTGGTGGACTCAGGGAACCATATGAAATATCAACGATAAAACCAATGTGGGCCACATAGGTAAGGCAAGGGCCTTACCTTCCTTCCTTCCTTCCTATCTCCCTTCCTTCCTTCCTGTCTTCTTCCCTCCCTCCCTCCTTCCTCCCTTCTTTCTTTCCTTCCTCCCTTCCTTCTTTCTTTCCTTCCTTCCTCCTTTCCTTCCTTCCTCCTTTCCTTCTTTCTTTCCTTCCTTCCTATTTCCCTCCCTCCTTATTTCTTCCTTCATTCTTTTTTTTTTCTTCTTCCCTCTCTCCCTCCCTCCCTTCTCTCTTTTTTCTTTCTCTTTTGCAACTTTCCACCTTTCTTTCTTTTTTCTTTTTCTCTTCTTTTCTTTCTTTCCCGCTCTGAGAAAAGAGCAAAAAAATACAGGAAAAAAAGAAAGAAAAAAAAAAAAAGAGAGAATTAGATCGTTTCTTCCCCGGTGCAGAAACAGCAGCCAGAGCCCAGCTGCCAGCTCCTGGCCCTGCCCTGTCCTCCTTCCTCCCTCCCTCCCTCCCAGGGATGTTTTCTCAGCAATCCTGGAGATGGGGCGGGAATTGCAAAGAGGAGGGAGGGGCCTGGTTATAAATAAACAAGAACACCCCAGAGGCATGGACCGGCTCTTGCTCTCACTGACTGACAGGATAACCTTGGATTTAGGGACCTCATCAGAATCGCTTCAGTCCCTTAGGCCTCCTAGGTGGGGGGGGGGGGGGTTAGCAGGTGGGCAGCAGATAGTGGGGGCCCCCAGCTGACCTAAGGTTCCTTTCTCTTCTAGTAAATGCCGCAGGAGCTGCGGGCAGGAGCAGCACTTCAGCAGGTGGTGGATCAGGGCCACAGAAGCGGGGCAGAAAGCTGGTGGGACTGGGGTGGGTGGTGGTGGGTGGGTGGATGGAGGGTGGCCTGCACCAATACACTCCCCAACCACCCAGTTTTGGCCCAGCTCACCCCTCTTCCTTCTCAGCTCTCTGCTGAGAGCTGGAGAGCCCCCCACTCCCAGGCGAGGCCAACTAGTGGTTCCCACTCTGCTCTGGCAGCTTTGGCCTCCTCCAGGCCCTGCCTACCATGTGTCCTTCTTCCATCCTCAGCCATGGACCCAGGTGGCCAAAACCACCCAGGAAACCATCGACAAGACAGCTAAACCAGGCCTACTGAGAGTTTCTCGGGCTTTGGAAAAAAACTTGGCCTTATGAAATGACAGAAGAGAGACCGGGGTGGGGTGGAGGGTGACATCCCTGCGGCCAAGGCCACTTGGGGGTGCAAGTATTCCCCAGGGCAAGGCCGCCTCATTAAAGCACTTATCTAACCTAGCCTTGTCCATTTCTTGCCTCTTTCTTCTTTTTTTTTTTGGGGGGGGGGGGGCAACACCCAGTGACACTCAGGGGTTACTCCTGACCCCCGTGCTCAGAAACCACTCTGGCTTGGGGGACCATATGGGATGCCAGGGAATGGAACCTAGATTCGGCGCGTGGCAAGGCAAATGCCCTACCGCTTGTACCACATGCTCCTGGCCCCCACTCTTGTTTTTCTTTCGACACTGAACCTCGTGCAGTGCTGCCCCCAATTTCATCCCTGGCCCTTTGAGGGTTCCTGGCCTTCCAAATTTAGGCATTCAAGGGGTTCAAAAATCCTCCCAGCTGTGCATCTAGCTGGCTTGATCACCCCCCAGACTAGATATGTGCCCTTTGCCCTTTCTAAACAGGAGTCAACTCCAACCCTGCATTGCAAAAAAAACCCGCTCCCCCATCACAAGACCCCTTTCTAGCGGGGTGCTCCCTCGATCCCCCAAAATCTCAAAGCACTGAGCTGAGGACAGATATGGGATGGACGCGAGGGTGTGAGCATCCAGCCCAGCACCATCTTGGGAGCTCAGCCTGGAGCTTGGGGCACCCTAAAGCAAGGGGTGGGGTGGGGGGGGCTGGAAGCCTGGACTCCGCTTTCCCACCCACCCCAGCCCCGGGGTGTTTTGTGTTGCCTGGCCGCACCCAGCGTGAGTCACCCAGCCGGCAGTGGACCAGTGCGCGGGCGTGGCCTCCGAGAAGCCACGCCCGCGACCACGCCCATGGGCGGGGCTAGAGATCGTCACGTGTCCGGCTTGCCGTCTGCTAGGGGTTGCGTGCAAGTGTCACCTCGCCCTGTGCCGCCACCTGCTGGCCCTGGATTCTATCAGTCAAGGCTCCCGGAAATTTTCCCCACTCCCTTACCCCAGCGGCTGCACGTGTCCGACCACGTTTTCCCCGGCCCTACCCCGGGTGACTCACAGTGGCCGCGGGACAAAGCCCCGCCCTGGCGCCGGGGCGCTGGCTGCTCCCGCCGCTCCCCCCTAGGCCCTCCTCGACTCCCCACCTCCAGGCCTTGGTCCCTGTTATTTATTGATTCCCTCAGCTCAACCCGTCCGGATTTTATTCTCCAGGGGGACTTGGAGATAAAAGTACAGGGGAAAAGGCCTTTAAACTCTTGATGTTTTTGTTTTTGGGGGGGGCCACACCCAGTGACTCTCAAGGGGTTACTCCCGGCCTCTGCGCTCAGAAATTGCCTCCTGGCTTGGGGGACCCTATGGGATGCCAGGGATCGAACCCAGGTCTGTCCTAGGATATGCGTGCAAGGCAGACGCCCTACCGCTTGCACCACCGCTCCGGCCCCCCTTCCTTGACCCTCTTGATGTTTTGATCCCAAAGGAAGGTTTTGACAAAGAGAAATCTGGACCAAGTGGCCGGCCCAGCATCCCATGTTTTCTCCTGAGTATCCCCAGTAGTAACCCTGAGCACTTCATCGCACTCACCTCTCCCCCCCCAAAAAAAAGATTTTGTTCTCCTATGGAGGAGTATATACAAAGATCAAAGATGCCACGCTATACCTATTACCCAGTGTTTGTTCCCAGATCTGGAGAGGAAAAAAGGAGATATTTGCAGATTCAAGGGTCTACCGAGCAGGGGTTAAGTGGGACTCCCTCCCAGCCCAGGTCTTCAAACTCAGAGCTCTCCAAACCAGGCCTTAGGTTCTCTCACTCTCAGCCCAAGACTAAACTCAAGTGTTGTTTCCTTGTTGCTGACTGTCCCCCAAACAAGTCCTCTCCCAGTCTGTTACATGGACATGGACTGAGGCTGCTGTTTCTGTTGTTGTTTTTGGTTTTGAGGCCACACCCGAGTTTGGTTTTTTTTGTGTGTGTGTGTCACACCCTTCGGCACTTCGGTTACTCCTGGCTTTGCTCTCAGGAATCCCTCCTGGAAGGCTCAGGGGACCATATGGGATGCCCAGGATTGAACCCAGATCTGTCGGGGTCAGCAGCATGCAAGGCAAACACCCTACCTGCTGTGCTAACTTTCTGCCCGGAAGTTGCTGTTTTTTGATCCCAAAGGGAATGCTGGCCAAGAGAAATCTGGATCATCTGGGTGAATTTCCCATCTCTTCAGAGTCCATGACCCCCCAGGAGCAAATAATAGGGTTGGGGGAGACCGCTAGAGGCTACACGCTGAGTCTGGTGAGTGGAGAAAAACAAATCAAAACATATTTGTTTTTCAGATTTACATCTATCCTTTCTGCAAGAGGCATGTAGTGACATTCCTCTTGGCCCAGTAACCCTCATCTCATTCTTAAGATTGCGTGAGAGTGAATATATAACTATGGCCAGCTCTGGCCAAGGGTGGGAGAGGTCAGTTTTGAGAGGAAGGGCTTTCCTTGAAAGGGAAGATGTTTCATCTTTAGAAGAAGAAACAAAAAGACAAAGTAGTCTCTTCCACTGGAAAATGTTTAAATAACGGGTTATTCCAGGTGATGCCCAGGAAGCTATACAAGGCCTATGATCACTGTCAGGGCTGCCCATTGGCTAGGCATAAACTCCAACTCAACGTTTGAGGGGTCAGAGAGATAGCATGGAGGTAAGGCGTTTGCCTTGCATACAGAAGTTGGTGGTTCGAATCCCGGCATTCCATTATGGTCCCCCCGAGCCTGCCAGGAGCGATTTCTGAGCATAGAGCCAGGAGTGACCCCTGAGCGCTGCCGGGTGTGACTCCCCCGAAAAAAACAAAAAAACAAAAACAAAGACCAAAAAAAAAAAAAAAAAAAAAAAACCACAACTCAACGTTTGAACTATCCCCTAGCTTCCCGAGTCCTTTCTTCACTTATTTCCCCTGCAGATGTTGCAAAAACCAGGAGTGCCACACATACTTACTTGTGGTGTTTGTACATATTTCTGTTGGTTTTGTTTTGTTTTTAGGCCAGACCTGACTGTGCTCAGGGCTTTCTTCTGGTTCTACACTCAGGGATCACTTCGAGAGGGCTCGAGGGACCATATGGGATGCCAGCAAGTGCCTTACCCACTGTACTGTCACTCTAGCCCCTATTTGCACATATATATATATATATATTTTTTTTTTTTGGTTTTTTTTTTGGGGGGGGGGCACACCCGGCGGTGCTCAGGGGTTACTCCTGGCTGTCTGCTCAGAAATAGCTCCTGGCAGGCACGGGGGACCATATGGGACACCGGGATTCGAACCAACCACCTTTGGTCCTGGATCGGGGGCTTGCAAGGCAAACGCCGCTGTGCTATCTCTCCGGGCCCTGCACATATTTTTTGTTTGTGATGTTCACAAGGGGTTTCGCATCAGATTTCAGTGCTCAAACACCTGGCCATATTCATGAGTTGTGGGACTCACATATGCTCTATGCAGGGGCCCTCAAACTTTTTAAACAGGGGGCCAGTTCACTGTCCCTCAGACCATTGGAAGGTCTGATTATAGTAAAAACAAAAACTTATAAACGAATTCTTCTGCACACTGCATATATCTTATTTTGCAATGAAGAAACAAAACAGATACAAATACAATCTGTGGCCCTCGGGCCATAGTTTGAGGACCACTGCATGGGGATGGTTATGTAGCTGGATGTGGTACTTGCACATTTTTATGGTTGTGGTGTTGTCCAACGGTCATGCCCTCAGTTGCAGTGCTTACATACGCCTGTCCGTAGTGCAGATAAAAATTTCTTGTGGGGGGGCCGGAGAGATAGCATGGAGGTAAGGCGTTTGTCTTATGTGCAGAAGGTCGGTGGTTCGAATCCCAGCATCCCGTATGGTCCCCCCGAGCCTGCCAGGAGTGATTTCTGAGCATAGAGCCAGGAGTAACCCCTGAGCGCTGCTGGGTGTGACCCAAAACCCCCCCGCCCGACAAAAAAAAAAAAAAAAGAAAGAAAGAACATTTCTTGAGGGGGCCCGAGCAAGTAGCACAGCGGTAGGGTGTTTGCCTTGCACATGGCCAGTCCAGGATGGACCTGGTTCAATCCCCTGTGTCCCATATGGTCCCCAAAGCCAGGAGCGAGTTCTGAGTGCATAGCCAGAAGTAATCCCTGAGCGCTGTTGGGGGTGGCCCAAACATCACCCCCCCCAAAAAAAAGAGAGAAATTTCTTATTAAGCTAGAAATCACATACAGCATAGCTGCCAGGACCACACTTGGATGGAGATGGCTGCCACTAGGGATTGGACTCAGTCTCACATTTGTAAGACTAGAACTTAAACCAATGAACAATCTCCCAGGCCCAGAACCTGGGTCTTTGATAGTTTTTTTGGGGACCCAAAATTAATCATTTGTCATGTTACAGAGCTAGGTAATAGGATGCCATTTTCTCATTATTTGAGACACTGAATTAGTTTTTATCTTGCAAACAGAAGGTTAAATTCTCCCTAATGTAACCTGGATGCCAGGATCCTGCACCTGTCAGGTTATTTTGTTTGTTTTGTTTTGATGCTCAGGGATTACTCCTGGCTATGTGCCCAGGAATTATGCCTGGTGGGCTCAGAGGACCAAATGGGTTGCCAGAGGTGGAACCTAGTTTATCTTTGTGCAAGGCAAATGCCCTTCTCATGGTTCCAGTCTCACCAGTTTTACTCACCTCCCAGCCTCCAAGCACAACAACCTTTCCCTTTTTCTTTGTTTTGCTTTGTTTTGTTTTTTGAGTCACACCGGGCAGCGCTCAGGGGTTACTCCTGGCTCTATGCTCAGAAATCACCCCTGGCAGGCACAGGAGACCATATGGGATGCCGGGATTTGAACCATGTCCTTCTGTGTGAAAGGCAAACACCTTACCTCCATGCTGTCTCTCCAGCCCCAACCTTCCCCTTTTTGTGTGCTACAGTGACTTTGGCTTTTTCTTATTTTTCTTTTTCTTTATTTATTTATTTATTTATTTATTTATTTATTTATTTATTTTGGTTTTGGAGCCACACCCAGTGGCACTCAAGGGTTATTCCTGGCAGGCTGGGGGACCATATGAGATGCCAAGGATCGAACCCAGGTCCATCCAGGGTCAGCAGAGTGCAAGGCAAATGCCCTACCACTGTGCTATCACTCTGGCCCTCTCATTTTCCTTAACACCTTAACACTTGCCTATCTCAGGTCTTGTTCTTGCATCTTTCTCTTGAGACCATCCTATGGTGGCTTTTACTATTTAATCCTTCAGGCCTCAGCTTACCCCCAAACACACAAATATGCATGTATGCGTGCATGTACAGTCACAGAAACACACACAAACATACACACAGAATGGATCCAGATTCCAGATGCTAATGCATTCTTTCACTGCCCTACACATCGTTTCCACAGTTTTAACAGATGAATCACTTTCCTGTATGCTTTGCTTTTCTGTGATGTTGATCATGGAACTGCAGCCAAATTCCTTGTACTGTTTTGTCTTGTTCACACCCAGTGCCTAGGGATGTGGTGCTCAGATATCTGCTCAGTTAAAGCACAAATCACTCTTTTCTGATTAAATAAAAATAGACATTCACTATAGTATAATCTCTATTGGACTGGAGAACTCCCCAGTGGTGCTGGGAGCCACCATGACTACATCAGCAGTGCAAGGGAGTGCAGGCAGAGAAAGGGGTCAAATCTGAAGCCCTGTGCCTTGAGCTATCTATCTATCTCCGAAGCCCCAGGTGCATTCTTTTCAAAGCAGAAGTGCAAATACTCCTTTCCTTCAACACAAAACGCTGCTAGCCTGCTCTTAGAAATAGGTTTTTCTGGGTGGGGTGGGGAGAAGGGAGATTTGGGACATTGGTGGTGGGAATGTTGCGCCGGTGAAGGGGGGTGTTCTTTACATGAATAAAACCCAACTACAATCATATTTGTAATCATGGTGTTTAAATAAAGATATTAATAAAAAGAAATAGGTTTATCTTTCTTATTTTCTTCCTTCCTTCCTTCCTTCCTTCCTTCCTTCCTTCCTTCCTTCCTTCCTTCCTTCCTTCCTTCCTTCCTTCCTTCTCTTTCTCCCTTCCTTCCTTTTCTTTCTTTCTTTCTCTCCCTTCCTTCCTTTCTCTCCCTTCCTTCCTTTCTCTCCCTTCCTTCCTTCCTTCCTTCCTTCCTTCCTTCCTTCCTTCCTTCCTTCCTTCCTTCCTTCCTTCCTTCCTTCCTTCCTTCTTTCTTTCTTTTCCTTTCCTTTCCTTTCTTTCTTTCTTTCTTTCTTTCTCTTTCTTCCTTTCTTTCTTTCTTTCTTTCTTTCTTTCTTTCTTTCTTTCTTTCTTTCTTCTTTCCTTTCTTTTCTTGGTTTTTGGGTCACACCCTCTTGACAGGCCCCAAGGGACCATATGGGATGCAGGGGATCAAACCCAGGTCATCCATGAACAAGGCAAAAGCCCTACTGACTTTGGTATCTCTCCCCTCCTGAAAATTATTTTTTGGTTTTTGGGTCACACCAGCAATGCTCAGGGGTTACTCCTGGCTCTGTGTTCAGAAATCGCTCCTGGAAGGCTCAGGGAATCATATGGGATGCCAGGATTTGAACCACCATCCTTCTGCATGCAAGGCAAATGCCTTACCTCCATGCTATCTCTCCAGCCCCTCTATCAACAACTTTTTTTTTTTTTTTTTGGTTTTGGGCCACAGTCTTCCTCTAGGGCCAGCAGCTCTGTCAACCCCACAGACATGGGGGCTTCTTCTTTTTTTTGGGGGGGGGTGGGTCACTCCTGGCTCTGCTCTCAGAAATCACCCCTGGCAGATTCAGGGGACCATATGGGATGCCGGGATTCAAACCACCGTCCTTCCACATGCAAGACAAATGCCCTACCTCCATGCTATCTCTCGGTCCCAGCTATTAACAACTTTTTTTTTTTTTTTTTTTTTTGGTTTTTGGGCCACACCCTGCGGTGCTCAGGGGTCACTCCTGGCTGTCTGCTCAGAAATAGCTCCTGGCAGGCACGGGGGACCATATGGGACACCGGGATTCGAACCAACCACCTTTGGTCCTGGATCTGCTGCTTGCAAGGCAAACGCCGCTGTGCTATCTCTCCGGGCCCTATTAACAACTTTTTAACTCTGCATCTTACTGTGATTCAAGAGAGACAGAGAGACACACACACAGATAGACACACTGACAGAGACAGACAGAGATGCAGAGAGAGACACACACATACAGAGACAGAGAGAGTGAGAGAGAGAGACAGACAGACAGACAAATAGACACAGAGAGAGACAGACACAGACACACATGGGGTCAATTGGCTCACAGCCTTGTGAACTGAGAATGTGGTCCTTCACCTACATTTATTGTTTAGAAAAACAGGGAGTAACTTAGGGAGACTAAGGGAGAGGAAGGGCAAACATGCACAGACATTTGTTTATCTATACTAGTCTGTCTAGGCTAGGCTTTTACTTTCCCCCTTTTATTTAAACACCCTGATTACAAATTGCCCATGATTGAGTTTCAGTCTTAAAATATACACCACCCTTCAGCCATGACATTTCCCATTACCAATATCTCCCACCCTTCCCCTGCCTGCCTTCTCTCTCTCTCTGTCTCTGTCTCTTCCTTTTTTTTTTTTTTTTTTTCCTCTTTTTAGACACTGTGGTTTGCACTATCGTTAATGAAGCCAGGAGTAACCCTTGGGCTTTGTCGGGTGTGACCACCCCCACCCAAAAAGAAGAATTTTTTTGTTTTGTTTTTTTTTTGGCCATGCCCGTTTGATGCTCAGGGGTTACTCCTGGCTAAGCGCTCAGAAATTGCCCCTGGCTTGGGGGGACCATATGGGACGCCAGGGGATCAAGCTGCGGTCTTTCCTTGGCTAGTGCTTGCAAGGCAAACACCTTACCTCTAGCGCCACCTCACCGGCCCCCCCCAAAAAAGAATTTAATCTTAGTTCAATACCCAGTTCAGAGCCCAGAGAGATAGCATGGAGGTAGGGCGTTTGCCTTGTATGCAGAAGGACGGTGGTTCAAATCCTGGTATCCCATATAGTCCCCCAAGCCTGCCAGGAGCGATTTCTGAGCGTTGAGCCAGGAGTAACCCCTGAGCACTGCCAGGTGTGGCTCAAAAACAAAAACAAAAAACCAAATACCCAGTTCAGAGTGATCAGTTCCAACAATCATTGTCATAGTGGTTCCTTATTTACTAAGATTTTACTTCTTAAAGGATTCTGGGGTGGCTAATACAGGAGTCTCTGGGATGTCTTCTCCGGGAGACGTAACAGAGATAGGAGTGAATAGAGGACCAGTGCATTGTGATCTCTTTTTTTTTTTTTTTTGTGGTTTTTGGGTCACACCCGGCAGTGCTCAGGGGTTATTTCTGGCTCCAGGCTCAGAAATTGCTCCTGGCAGGTACAGGGGACCATATGGGGCGCCGGGATTCGAACCGATGACCTCCTGCATGAAAGGCAAACGCCTTACCTCCATGCTATCTCTCCGGCCCCCCTTTTTTTTTTTTTTTTGTGTGTGTGTGTGGTTTTTGTGTCACACCCGGCAGTGCTCAGGGGTTATTCCTGGCTCAAGGCTCAGAAATTGCTCCTGGCTGGCACGGGGGACCATATGGGACGCTGGGATTTGAACTGATGACCTCCTGCATGAAAGGCAAATGCCTTACCTCCATGCTATCACTCGGGCCCCACATTGTGATCTCTTGAGCTTCACCAGAGTCCCCTGAGAATTGCTGTGAACCCCTGGCATAGCGGAGACCAAGGAGCTCTGCATCCTCAGACCCTCATTGAACCTCCAACCAGGTTCCTACCTGGCTAGTGGAGAAGTGCCAGCAGGGCCTCCTGAGTACTACTTGGGAATCCTTCACTAACTGCCTGCCCCCACTCCCTAAATTGTCTCAGTCATTAGAACAGGGAAAGACTGAGGCACTGTTATACATAGAACTGCAGGAGATTAAGGAAAAATAGTAACTAAATGGGACCCCTAGAGTAGAGCTGCCTGGGAGCAAGAGACTTTGAGCCTGACTCCTGGTACTGCCATTCTCATTCACATTACAGTCACTTGGGGTGGGGGAGCAGTACCAGGACTAAAGACTTAACACCCCCCCCCCCACACACACACCAAGTCCAATCATCACAATAGCATCAAATGAAAGGAGTGGAAAACCAAAACTAAACTAAGTCACCTTAGGAGCCGGAGCGGTGGCGCAAGCAGTAAGGTGTCTGCCTTGTCCACACTAGCTTAGGACGGACCACAGTTTGATTCCCTGGCGTCCCATATGGTCCCCCAAGCCGGAGTAATTTCTGAACACATAGTCAGGAATAACCCCTGAGCGTCACCGTGTGTGGCCCAAAAACCAAAACCCAAAATAAATAAATAAATAAATAAATAAATAAATAAATAAATAAACTAAGTCACCTTGTAGTCTTAGAATTCTGAAACAGAAAAAGGACATTAGCAGGAAAATTGGTAAAACCAAACCAAACCAAGATCTTTAGATAGTATGTTAAGTTTTTGTTCTGTTTTCCATCAGTGCCTGACAATGCTCAGGAGTCACTTTTAGTGATATTTGGGGACCATAGCACCATTGGGACCATTGCCCTTTAAATCTCTCACCATCTTTTTCATGTGTGGTACTGGGAACTGAACCCAGGGCCTCACACATATGCTTTACCACTGAGACACATACCCAGCCCTTGTTCATTTTTCCAGTATGAATAATTTTACTGTGGGATTAGGGATGGCTTAGTGATAGAGTGCTCAAATATTAGACATGAGAAGAAGTCATAGATATTTGGCACCACCCTCCATGCCTGGTGCCATACCAGTGCAATGCCATTTGGGATTTCTGTAATCACAAATGGTAATTACAAGTGTGGTAATCCAGGTAGCCTCAACATATCACATCAAAGTGCGACATCTCCAGTTATTGAAAGAATTAAAAAGAGAAGGGGAGGGGAAAAATAAAAATGATCTCAAGGGGCTGGAGAGATAGCATGGAGGTAAGGCATTTGTCTTTCATGCAGAAGGATGGTGGTTCAAGTCCCCGCTTCCCATATGGTCCCCCAAGTCTGCCAGGGGCGATTTCTGAGCATAGAGTCAGAAGGAACCCCTGAGTGATGTCGGGTGTGACCCAAAAACCAAACCAAAAAAAAATCCCAAAAATAATTTCAGGACTAAGATTGTTCAAAGGGCTAGAGTGTTTACCCTGCATATGGCGGCCCTAAGTTCAATTCTTGGGACCATATGGTCTTCCAAATTTAAATGCATTTAAATTCTTTCAATTAAGTACTCTTTTTTTTTTTTTTTGGGCCATACCTTGCGGTGCTCAGGGGTTACTCCTGGCTGTCTGCTCAGAAATAGCTCCTGGCAGGCACGGGGGACCATATGGGACACCAGGATTCGAACCAACCACCTTTGGTCCTGGATCAGCTGCTTGCAAGGCAAACGCTGCTGTGCTATCTCTCAGGGGCTCGCTCTTCCTTCCTTTCTTCCTTCCTCCTTCCTTCCTTCTTCCTTCCTTCCTTCCTTCCTTCCTTCCTTCCTTCCTTCCTTCCTTCCTTCCTTCCTTCCTTCCTTCCTTCCTTCCTTCCTTCCTTCCTTCCTTCCTTCCTTCCTACCTTCCTTCCTTCCTTCCTTCCTTCCTTCCTTCCTTCCTTCCTTCCTTCCTTCCTTCCTTCCTTCCTTTCTTTCTTGCATCAAACCTGGGTCCATCCTGGTTAGGCCGCATGTAAGGCAAATGCCCTATAGCTGTGCTATCTCTCTGTCTCCCCACCCCCCCTTTTCTTTTTCTACTTTCTACTGTGCTCCTTGTTGTCCTACAGAACTTTCTTTCTTTCTTTCTTTCTTTTTTTCTTTCTTTCTTTCTTTCTTTCTTTCTTTCTTTCTTTCTTTCTTTCTTTCTTTCTTTCTTTCTTTCTTTCTTTCTTTCTTTATTTCTTTCTTTCTTTCTTTCTTTCTTTCTTTCTTTCTTTCTTTCTCTCTCTCTCTCTCTCTCTCTCTTTCTTTCTTTCTTTCTTTCTTTCTTTCTTTCTTTCTTTCTTTCTTTCTTTCTTTCTTTCTTTCTTTCTTTCTTCTTTCTCTCTCTCTTTCCTTCCTTCCTTCCTTCCTTCCTTCCTTCTTTCTTTCTTTCTTTCTTTCTTTCTTTCTTTCTTTCTTTCTTTCTTTCTTTCTTTCTTTCTTTCTTTCTTTCTTTATTTCTTTCCTTCTTTCTTTCCTTCCTTCCTTCCTTCCTTCCTTCCTTCCTTCCTTCCTTCTTTCCTTCTTTCTTTCTTTCTTTCTTTCTTTCTTTCTTTCTTTCTTTCTTTCTTTCTTTCTTTCTTTCTTTCTTTCTTTCTTTCTTTCTTTCTTTCTTTCTTTCTTTCTTTCTTTCTTTCTTTCTTTCTTTCCCTCTCTCTTTTCTTTTCTTCCTTCTTTCTCTTCTTTTTCTTTCTTTTATTTCATCCTTTTCCTTATTCTCTCTTTTCTTTCTCTCTTCTTTCCTTTCCTTTCCTTTTTTCCCTATTTTTTCTTTCTTCCATTCCTTTTCTCTCTTCACTCTTCCTTCATTATTTCTTTGATTTTTGGATCTTTCCTGGTGGTGCACAGGGACCGTGCATTGATATTGATCAAACCCAGGCCTTCCACATGGGAAGGATCATATGGTACCTAATAGATTCTCCACTTTTTTCTTTTATTTATGTCCTAGAGTCTTCTTGTTGAACTAAATAAATATTGCTGAGACCCCCTCTCCTCTGCGCTCCCCACTCTTAGCTCTTCTGTATGTCCTTGTCTTCCCATATTGTTCCTAGTGGTCTTGCTTGTTTCTACTGGATTTACATGATTTCCCTAGCTCCTAATTTTTCTAATGTTAGACTTTAAAAACTTTTTTTTTTTTTTTGCAGTGCTATGGATCAAATCCATAGCCTCACTCATGTAAAGCAAATGTTCTATTGTTTTGTTTTGTTTTGTTTTGTTTTTTTGGGTCACTCCCGGCAGTGCTCAAGGGTTTTTCCTGGCTCCGTGCTCTGAAATTGCTCCTGGCAGGCTCGGGGACCATATGGGATCGAACCCATGTCTGTCCCAGGTTGGCTGCATGCAAGGCAAATGCCCTACTGCTGTGCTATCACTCCGGCCCCTCTTTTGTCGTTCTTGTCCCAAGAGCCTTTCCTATACCCACAGCCTTTGAGGGATCTGTATATATTCGCCATATGACTCTAGGTCCAGGAAGATCATAACTCCCACCTATGTTGTACCCTCGGCATCCATGAGTTCCCCAATTTTGCCTCACCTCTGTAAACAGTGTGGCAGGTAACCTTTGAATGAACTTCTGCTCTTCTCGACCATAGATGACACCCAGGGATTGCAAGTGTTGACTTGCAAATCAAGTCTCCAAGCATCTGGCCTTGGTTCTCCTTTGGCTGGGAGGAGTTGATGTGTGCAGGATGTCCATAGATTCTACATACTGTGAGCTCCAACCCAGGAAGTGGAAATTGGAGAAAGCACAGAAGGGACAATCATTAAATTCTTGTCATTCATGACATTTGCAGCTCAAATAATATAAGAAATTGCCATGCTTCAGACATGCTCATCAGTAAGGACATCAACGTTTTTTCACAAGTGCTAATTGGTAAGCTAGCAAATTGCTATTTGGAACATGTACTCTCCTTGACTAATGGATGGTCCTTGGGAAAATTCTACTGGGAAAATTAACTGGTTCCTGTCAAGTCTTGATTCTCTCTATCCAAAGGCTGCATGTACTTGGTTGTGTGGGTCAGAACAGCAGATGGGGGCTGGAGAGATAGCACAGTGGTAGGGTGTTTGCCTTGTACGCAGCCAATCCAGGACAGATGGTGGTTCAAATCCTGGCATCCCATATGGTCCCTTGAGCCTGCCAGGGGCGATTTCTGAGTGCAGAGCCAAGAGTAAGTCCTGAGTGATGCCAGGTGTGACCCAAAACAAAAACAAACAAACAAACAGATGGGGTACCTGTATTAGTGTTGCCATATCAGATTGTGACCAAAATGAACCAGGATGCTTCAAGACAGATCTGTTTTCATACTCAACCTAAGACATTTTGGGCTGTTCCAGATTCTTTGATTGGAAGAGAATGTAGCCCTCAGGGGTCCATGAGCTGGGCTGAGAACATAGGAAGCTGGTCAAAACTGGAGCTAGAGGGTCAAGTGGGACTGGACTTGGACCAAAGCACAAAGGTCTGGGCCCACAGCTAGCCTTTGGCAACTTGGCTTCCTTGGGCCTCTTGCCTTCTCCCTTTAGGGCATTAGGAATCTGCACCTGGACCTGGCACTAAAATGGCCTCACGAAGACTGTATCCTCATTTCGGGAAGTATGTAGGGTCTCATGGGCAGAGGTAGATGGTGAGGGCAACACTATCCTGACTGGAAGGTAGAGTGTAGCCAAAGGCTGTAGTGATCATACTAGAGTAGTCATACCATGTCATCTAGTCACACCTAGACTCATCATGACTAGGGCTTGGGCAGTTTCTGAGGATACTGTGACAAGAGCCCCAAGAAGTGGTTAGTGGGGTTTTGAAGCTACCTGGTAGGTCACAGACACAGATCTCACAAAATCACCCCCCCCCCTGTATATACACAATCTCAGATACCAGGAAAGGGGCTCTGATAGGCCAGAGAATGTTCCTGTTCCTGTGGATCCTCAACCTAACTTCCATCCACTGAATTACAGAAGTGACCTTCCTACTTGTAGAGTTTCCTATCACTCTGAGCAGAGAACACTCTGGGATTAGACGGGACTGCCAGAGTAGAGTCAATAGGCTGGAATGCAGGCTTGGCATATAGGGGACCCAGGTTATATCCCTGGCACTGTATAGAAATGTCTGGCCCCCTGACCACTGCCAAGAGTTGCCCCTGAGTAAAGAGTAGTTACTGACCACAGCCAGGTGTGACTCCAATAAAAACAAAAGCAGAAGGAAGGGCAGAGTCACCTTAACTTGCTTCAGCTCAAGGACTTCCCTCTTTCATAGCTCATTTGAGTATAAGGGTGGGAGGATAAATATATGTAAATCCTACAAGAGTATTATCTATATTTTTGGGGAGGGCCATACCTGGTGGTGCTCAGGAATTACTTCTGGTTCAGAGCTCAAGGACAATTCCTGTGAGGCTCAGAAGACTATACATGGAGCCGGGAAGGTGGCGCTAGAGATAAGGTGTCTGCCTTGCAAGTGCTAGTGTAGGACGGACTGCGGTTCAATCCCCCAGCGTCCCATATGGTCCCCCCAAGCCAGGGGCGATTTCTGAGCGCATAGCCAGGAGTAACCCCGGAGCATCTAACGGGTGTGGCCCAAAAACAAAAGAAACCAAAAAAAAAAAAAAAAAAAAGAAGGCTATACATGGTGTCCAGGTCAAACCCATGTATTAAGGCAAGTGGCTTACACACTATATTGTTGCTCTGGCCAACATATTTGTCTAATTTTGGGGAGGCCACACCCAGTGATGCTCAGGGGTTACTCCTGGTTATGCACTCAGAAATTGCTCCTGGCTTGGGGGACCATATGGGACGCCGGGGGATCGAACCACTGTCCTAGATTAGCGTGTGCAAGGCAAATGACCTACCTACTGCTTCTGCCACTGCTCTGGCCCCTTATATAGAAAATAATTTTTTTGGGGCTGGAGAGATAGCATGGAGGTAAGGCATTTGCCTTTCATGCAGGAGGTCATCGGTTCGAATCCCAGCGTCCCATATGGTCCCCCGTGCCAGCCAGGAGCAATTTCTGAGCGTGGAGCCAGGAATACCCCTGAGCACTGCCGGGTGTGACCCAAAAACCACAAAAAAAAAAAAAAAAGAAAATAATTTTTTTTTTAAAGAGAGTTCTTCTAGATTGGGGAGATTACCAAAAGAATCAAGCACATGTTTTGTCTGAGAGAGATCAGAATTCAGTCCTAGGCACTGCACATTTCTTTGAGTACCACCAGAAGTGATCCCCCAAGTCATAGAGCTTGGAGAAGCCTCTAAGTATCTCTGACGTGGCCTGCCCTTCCTCTCCCCAAAAGAGGAGTACTGTGAGTTAAGGCTCAATCCAGGCCTACCAAGGGAAATGACCTATGGGGTTGTGACCTTTTGATGCAGACTTCCTGTTCATTCCAGATGGGGTGGTTAAGCCAGGGCCACCCACAAAAGCTCAGAACTGGGGGAGGGCCACTAACTCCTGGGGCCAGGCTACGAGAGCCTGTGGTGAGTAAATAGTAATTAGGCCTTGCCACACCATGCCAGCAGTTCTGAGGCATGAGGGTGCACAGGAGGAAGTATTGACGATGCCCAGTCTTTCCTCCCTTATTCCTGGCCAGTGCTGATACCAACCCTGTAGATCTTGGGTGGACTTAAGAACTCTCAACTCTCTCCCCTTCTGGCTGGTCAGGGATCCTTGCCAAGAGCATTTTTCTAGGCTATTGGCGCTCAGGGTGGGACACAGTAGTTCTTTTTGCATGCCAGTATGACCCAGCTGACAATCAATGACACAGCCAGGGTGGTATGACTGGCCCCATTTCAAAGAGAAGGAAACAGAGGTTAGCCTAGTGATTAAGGGAAGCAGCATATGATGTGATGGAGCATGGGGCATGGCTCCATTCTGAGTAATTGAGGAGGCAGCTGATCCCGAGCCTACCTTGGTAGAGTTGCTTCCTAGGAATTCTTACTGGGACAAGAAATATTCTCCCATCTCAAGTGCAAACACTGCTGACCCCACAGGACCTCCCTGAGAAGTCCTGGGTCCCAAGTGTATACAGCTCAGATTCCCTCATGTGCGGCTCCTGTATAGGGCCACTCAGCATGCCTGTGAGTGAGTGATGGTCAGCCTGAGATGACTGGGCCACAGCTCATCTGCTCATGCCTGATTTCCTCCTGCTTGGGCAAGGCCCGATCCAGACCCTCACATATGGAGGTTGCCGAGTCCCACAATTGAGGCTAGACCTTGGAAATGGGGATGGCAGAAGCCACCACTCCACTTGCATCCCTGGCCTAAGGAGTAGCCCAAGTCCACAGAATCCCCAAACTTCTAACAAGACTACCCTGGAAATACTGGACATAAGACTGCAAGTGTGAGGCTGGTCTGGTGCCCCGCAGTGTCCATGCTGTGGGAGTTAGAACCCCCATGTCGAGGTAGGGCGTTTGCCTTGCATGCAGGACAGTGGTTCGAATCCCGGCATCCCATATGGTCCCCCATGTCTGCCAGGGGTGATTTCTGAGCGCAGAGCCATGAGTAACCCTTGAGCACTGCCGGGTGTGCCCCCCCCAAAAAAAGTCCCCATGTCTGTGGGGTTGACAGAGCTGCCGGCCCTAGAGAGACTGTAGCCTGGAACTGTCAGCCAGCCCATTCTTTGTTCCTGCCCTTCATGGGTTCCCAGGAGAAGAAATATAGGGGTATCAGTGCCACAGCCACATGTTGGTACCGCCCCACCCAGATTGTCATTCGTCTACACCTGTGCTGACTCACAGCCTGGCTGAAGGTGGCTATATAATCGCTCTGGTCCAGGCCTCAGCATCCTGCTTGACTGCCACCTATTGCCACCATGCTCGGAGGTCTGGGGAAGCTTGCTGCCGAAGGCCTGGCCCACCGCACCGAGAAGGCCACTGAGGAGGCTGGTGAGGATCCCATACGTCTCCACCTGGGAAGCTCCCCCAGGGCTTGGGGGACAGGGCAGATTTGATGGGTCTGTCTGAAGCTTGTCTGAGGAGGCTGGGCCATGTGCTGGGGTCAGGGGAGCCTGGTTTGAAGGTCTCACTTCTGACAGAATGGGGGTGGTATGTGGAGGCTGAGTGCCAACTGGGGGTACAGTAAGATTAATTTGCTACTCGGCTAACTCTGCCTCTCTGTGCCATCTGCTCTGCCACTCAGGATAAGTCTGGGCTGTTCTGGGGTCTGTGGCTGAGGGTGGCACCAGGGCCAGGAGTGGATGCTGGCAATTCTGAATCCTTGCTGGCAATCCAGGGAGCCTCTTCTGAATCTTCTAGATCAGAGAAGGAAGATAGATTTTCATAACTTTTATTTTGATTTTTTTAGAATGTTGAGTTTTATAACTTGAAAGTTTTAGAGGTGTACTCATTCAGAAAGTGCCAGGTCTTGCTTTCATTCAAAGTCGCTCCCAATATATGCACAAAGGATACTTTCCATTTGTTCAGAGTCCCCACAAACCCTTTTTCATCTGCAAGCTCAGCTGCATGCAGTTTGGACGTTTTGTGAGAAACGGCTGGTGCCCTTGCCTTCCTCTTTCATTCTAAGCGGCTTCAAACACATTAGTGATTAATTCACTGTACAGCTGGGGTTGACAACCCCATCTCTTTTGCTCTTTCATTGACCCTTTGGGTTTTCATGATTCTCCTTCGATGATTAGAGGGGAATAGAGCAGGGTGGATTTATAAATTAGTTCTTCCAACTCCCACATCTGCCAGTCTTCACCCACTCTCCCCCCCCAATAACAAAAAATCTCAGTGGGCAAAGAATTACCACTTGGAGGAATTTCTTTGGGAGATTTGGAAGCTTCAGGATTTAGTATGCTGCTACAGCTTCCACTGGCCCAAGGCAAGGCAGCAGAGCACTTGGGAAACAAGCCTAGCCTTGGATCTGGGAGTCCAGGTGGTGGGGCCCACTGGCTTTCAAGGGTGCATGCAAGGCCCTGCAATGTTATCTGATCTCCAACTGCCAGACCTTCAAGCTAGTCCTGGTAGGGGTATGTGTGTAGCTGTCCCAGAGCCCCGCCTGGTATCCCTACAACTGTCCCTATATGGAGAAAAGTGGGCTTGTGTTGTACTCACTCTGGACCATCTTTCCTTCACAGTTCACGCAGTGGAGGGAGTGGTGAAGGAGGTGATGGGACATGCCAAAGAAGCCGGTGAGAAAGGTATGACGGAGATCGGGACTGGGCTAGAGGGATGGTGTACAACCTGTTCTTTGCATGAAGTGTCAAAGAACTTGACCCGGATGTAGCTTCCTTTCAGCTGCTAGGGATTATCTAGGCTCCTGGAAGTCCATGCCAGGATTTATCTAGATATTCCTCTCTGTAGAATGTGAAGAGGATGATGTAAATAAAAAAAAAAGTGTGGTAGCAAGTTGGAACAAACGTTTAAGACAAAAGTATACATTTATAAGCATATGTATGCACATACAAGTTAAAATACAGTATGGCATACTTTCACTACAAAAAAGCTTATTACTTATAGCAAAATAGATTTCAGATATATCAATGACTTAAATAATAGAGAACTTAAAATGAATGGGCCTGATAGTACAGGAATTAAGGCACATGCATTTCATAAGGCCAATCTTGGTTCAGTTCCCAGCATCACATGGCCACCTGTGACCATTCATCAGTAGATGCAGCCCTGGAGGCCCCCAAGCACTGCTGAAGTGACCCAGATAATTGCTGGCACCACAGGTCTGGAGCAGTGCCAAACTTGGGCTCTCAGCTGCATATGAGAGCTGGCTGAGAACTGACAGGAGAGACCTCAGGCCTCCTAAACACCATTTATGTTATGGAGTGGGGCCATGCTTTGTTTTTATTTGAGCCTCACCTGGTAGTGTGTGTGTGTGTAATGAAGATGCAATGTGAGGGAACAATCTGGGACTTCTGCACGTAAAACATGTGTTCAGCCCTTTGAGCCATTTCCCCTGTCTCTAAAATTATTAGTATTGGGGAAAAAAATACATCCGAGACTTTGATGTAGTCTTAGAATAGGAAGAGTTTTCTTTTTCTTTTTTTGGCCATGCCTAATGATGTTGAGGGCTGCTTCCCATTTATTGCTTCTGTCAGTGTTGGGGTTAATGAACCAGGGGCTCCAGCGTGCAAAGCATGTATTCAATAACCCTATCAGATTCTCTCTCTCTGGCCTTCGGATAATCATTTTAAACTACAACAGAAAATATAACGGACCGGAGAGAGAGCATAGTGGTAGGGCATTTGCCTTGAACATAGGTGATCCAGGACAGATGACGGTTCAAATCCCGGCATCCCAGATAGTCCCTCGTGCCAGTCAGGAGCGATTTCTGGCACAGAGCCAGGAGTAACTCCTGAGCGCCACTGGGTGTAGCCCAAAAACAAAAAAACAAAACAAAAAAAAGAAAACGTAACAGGTATCTATGTATGCTTGATAGTATAATACTTCAAACTTTCATATTAGAAGCAAATCTATAAGTTAAGCCAAAAGAAAAACTACTGAGGAGACATTTGCAAAAGAAATAACCCAATATAAAAATGATCAAAAACTTAATAACAGGCATATCACAGAACTCATGAGCTCAGCCTCATTCAAAACTGAGGGATACAAATGAAAGTGTGGGATGTGGAATAAAGTCAAATTTAAATATATTCCTGGGGCACTAGTGGTAAGGCGTCTCTGCTTTGCCCAAGCTAGTCTAGGACAGACCAAGGTTCCATTCCCCTGGTCCCCGAAGCCAGGAGCCATTTCTGAGCACATAGTCAGAAGTAAACCCTGAGCGTCACCAGGTGTGTCCCAAAAAAAAAACCCAATATATATTCCTTCAGGGTCCAATTAGGGCTGCTCCAGGCATCCCAGAGGCCACACTGGGTAGAATGACAAAATGCTTTGCTCACCAGTGTGCTTCCTTTCTTCCTGATAGCCATTGCTGAAGCCCTCAAGAAGGCCAACGAGAAAGGGGATGAGGTGATGAAGAATGTCACTGACAAAGTCACCCACACCGTCTCAAATGCTGTCTACCATGCAGCAGAAAGCCTGGGAAATCTGGGGGGACAGTGAGCACTTATGCCCTATGGATTCTTCTTGAATCTCAATAAAAACATGTGACTTGTGCACCCCTTACCCTGGAATTATTCCTGTTTAGAATCAAAATACTCCCCATTTTGAGTGTCCCCTTGCCAGTCTAGGGCCAGCAGGTTTGCATCCTAGAAAGAGGGAGTAGTCAAGATCTATATAGAAAATATAAATTGGGGCTGGAGTGATAGCACAGCAGTGGAGCATTTGCCTTGCACCCGTTCAACTCTTGTTTGATTCCCGGCATCCCATACGATTCCTCCAGTCTGCTAGGAGCGACTTCTGATTGCAGAGCCAGGAGTGACCACTGAGGGCTGCTGGATGTGCCCCCCATTCCAAGGGAAAGGATTAAACTGATTGAGAGCTGTGCTGTATTGGTTCAGCCTGTTAGGGCTGCATTGTCTGCGGGATCCTTATGAGAAGTTTTTTTTTGTTTTTGGGCCACACCCAGCGGTGCTCAGGGGTTACTCCTAGCAGGAACGGGGGACCATATAGGACACTGGGATTCGAACCAACCACCTTAGGTCCTGGATCAGGTGCTTGCAAGGCAAACGCCACTGTGCTATCTCTCCGGGCCCGAGAAGTTTTTCTGTAGTTGGTCACACAATTGTAAAGTAGGAATTACCTCGTATTGACTGGGAAGCTCTTCTCATATCTGCACTTTGCAGGCTTCCATAAGGCTTAATCAGTGAGTGGTGGTGTGCAAGAAAGTCACAAATCAGGACCACAAAGGTAAAAGATACGGGGAAATAGGACCAGAGCAATAATAGTATAGCATGTAGGATATTGCCTTGCATGCAGCCAACCTGGGGTTTGATCCCTGACACTGAGCCAAATATGGTCACCCAGAGCACTGCCAGGAGTAATTCCTGAGTGCAGAGCCAGGAGTAACCTCTCAGTATTGTGGGGTGTGGCCCCAAAACAAAATTAACAAAAATAAAAGGGGAAATAAGCATCTGATTTTTTTATTTTGAAATTTCTTTGGTTTCTTCGGCCACACCCAGCTGTTTTCAGGGCCAGACTACACTCATGAACCACTCACTAACCCCTCATTAAAAAAAAAAAATTAAAAAAGGAAATACCACTTTTAGACGGAGCTTCCACTTTCTAGCAATTCACCAGAGTGACCAAACAAGTCAGAGGCCTCACTACGTTCCTGGTCTTCCGGAAATTCTAGACATTATCTCTAAGGGTCACACATGTGAAACCTGTAGGAAAAGTGATATTGCAAACCTGGAGTGGGTGTTGTTCAAAAGTAATAGCCTGCATAGAAACACATTAAAATAGTTGATTACATTACCTAAGTTCATTGTAAATAGGGAAAAGGCAACATTTTTGTCCTAAGAACCCCCATTTTCCCCACACTTGCTTAGAATTACTACTGGCAGTAATTCGGGAACCAGCCATATGGAATGCTGGGGGGGAATCTAACCCGAGTTGCTCATATGCAAGGCAAACGCCCTGTCTGCTGTGCTACTGCTCTGGCCCAAGAACTCATTTTTGTAATGACCTACTGAGCACCCTACAAATGGCTTCCTGGAACAGCTTCCTGGAAAGAATGAAGGAAAATAGTCTAATAAAGCACATAAGCTTTATGGAAGGTTGTTGCTCCACGTAGAGCTTTCTGTGGGTGAGAGCCTGAGCTGTTGGCGCCTGTGTTCTAGGAATTCAAGGCTTGTGAAACAAATGTGACTACGTTGGACTGTAAAGATGTTTCTCTTTGATTGCAAGTGTGTGGGGTCACAATCTCTAGAAACATAGTTAAAAAAGCAAATGATTTGTGGGGCCGGAGGGATAGCATGGAGGTAAGGCAGTTGCCTTTCATGCAGAAGGTCGGTGGTTCAAATCCTGGCATCCCATATGGTCCCCTGAGCCTGCCAGGAGCGATTTCTGAGTGTAGAGCCAGGAGTAGCCACTGAGCGCTGCTGGGTGTGACCCCAAAACCAAAACCAAAACCAAAACAGAAAAAAACCAAAAAAGTAAATGATTTGTAAAGCTAAGGAAGAGATACAAAACCCTGGCTTTGGAACATCTATTACTGACTGGATCTAGACTTTTTTTGTGTTTGTGGGCCACAGATGGTGGTGCTTAGGGGCTAGTCCTGGAGGACTTGGGGGACAATAGGGATGCTAGGGATCCAAGCTGACTTGGCCACGTGCAAGGCACTATTGCTCTGGCCTCTGATATTCTTCTAGCAATTGGTCATTATGTTGCCCTTTGGAAGAATGTGATTTGTGGACAGTTCTTGTTGGACAGGATCTAGACTCACTCAGGTTGTAGAACTTGACTGGCAAGTTGCCTGTGAACTAGTCACACAAAGTAGGGCCACAGGGTATGATGAATTAGATTAAAAGAACATTTCCCATGTTCTCTTTATTCTGCTATGCACTGTTGAGAGTAATATCATCTCTCATTTTTATGTTTACTCTATGTGTTGAACGATAAAGGACACTGACTCCAAACTAAAAAGCTATAGTGAAAATGATTTGGGGCCGAAGAGATAGCATGGAGGTAAGGTGTTTGCCTTTCATGCAGGTCATCGGTTCGAATACCGGCGTCCCATATGGTCCCCCGTGCCTGCCAAGAGCAATGCATCCCATATAGTTCCTTAAGCTAGGAGTGATTTCTGAGTACATAGCCAGGAGTAACACCTGAGCGTTCCCTTCCCACCCCTCAAAAAGAAATAAAACTCCTTTATAAAAACTGGCAAAAATAGAATGACCATCTTTTCAGAACTCTGGTAATTAACCAAAATACAGCAGTTCAGGAAACACTAACGTAAAAAAGTCATGACAAAATCTTGTTAAAAAAAAACAAGTTTTAGGGCTGGAGATCCTGAGCATCCCATATGGTCCCATGAGCTCTGCCAGGAGTGATTCCTGAGCTCAGAGCCAGGAGTAGCCCCTAAATATTACAATAAATTGTAATAAGTAAATCATAAAAATAACAAACCAAATATTCTGAAAATAGTTTTTCTATCACTCACATCCTACATACTTCAGTGCTTCCTTCACATCACTATGCTCAGAATGAATTCACTTTGTCCATGATGTCACTTTTCCTACTGTCTGTCAATGCTTTAGAATGATGTTGAATAATTGGGATAAAACAGACACAAAGCCCAGGTAAATGTTATATTTCTGAATGACAGGTCAATGGTAGAATCAGATTCACCATCTAGATCTGTAGCTTATGGCTAGTTTTCTATCTTGCAAAGAGCTAAGAGTAAGGCCTGAGTAGTAGCAAATGTGGCTCCAAACCCCAAGAAACAAATAAAAACCCCAAATTCAATGAAACCACCATCATTTAAAAAAAAAAAATGGGCTGGAGAGATAGCATGGAGGTAAGGCATGCCTTGCAAGCAGGATGGTGGCTCGAATCCCAGCATCCCACATGGTCCCCCCCCCCCCCAACTCCCTGGGCTTGCCAGGAGTGATTTCTGAGCGTAGAGCCAGGAGTAACCCCTGAGCGCTGCTGGGTGTGACCCAAAACCCAAACCAAAAAAAAAAAAAAAAAAGAATCACTAAAAAATTTAGGAATGGAAAGTTCTTTAAGAATAGCCATTGATGGGTCGGGCGGTGGCGCTAAAGGTAAGGTGCCTGCCTTGCCTGCGCTAGCCTTGGACGGACCACGGTTCGATCCCCTGGTGTCCCATATGGTCCCCCAAGCCAGGAGCAACTTCTGAGCACATAGCCAGGAGTAACCCCTGAGCGTTACCGGGTGTGGCCCAAAAACCAAAAACAAAACAAAACAAAACAAAACAAAACAAAAAAAAAAAAAAAAAAGAATAGCCATTGATGGGCCCGGAGAGATAGCACAGCGGTGTTTGCCTTGCAAGCATCCGATCCAGGACCAAAGGTGGTTGGTTCGAATCCCGGTGTCCCGTATGGTCCCCCGTGCCTGCCAGGAGCTATTTCTTTCTTTCCTTTTTTTTTTTTTGTGGTTTTTGGGTCACACCCGGCAGTGCTCAGGGGTTATTCCTGGCTCCATGCTCAGAAATCGCTCCTGGCAGGCACGGGAGACCATATGGGACGCCGGGATTCGAACTGATGACCTCCTGCATGAAAGGCAAATGCCTTACCTCCATGCTATCTCTCCGGCCCCCCAGGAGCTATTTCTGAGCAGACAGCCAGGAGTAACCCCTGAGCACCGCCAGGTGTGGCCCAAAAAAAACAAAAAAAAACAAAAACAAAAACAAAAGAATAGCCATTGATAATATGTAACAAAATGAAATGTCAAAGAATTCAAGAATAACTCTGGGCAGCTCATATGCGCATATATATATATATATATATATATAAACAAGTATATTTATTTGTTTGTTTTGCTTGTTTTGTTTTTGGGCCACACCTGGTGACGCTCAGAAATCGCTCCTGGCTTGGGATGCTGGGGGATCGAACTGTGGTCCATCCTAGGTCAGCACATGCAAGGCAAAAGCCCTACCGCTTGCGCAACCGCTCCGGTCCCTCACAATATATTTTTAATAAATATTATGTAGATGGCTGTAAACTGGGGACCCGTAGTTTTATCATCAACAAAAGAGCTACTATCCAACATAAAAACACAGCAAAGCAACATAAGTTTTGGAAAAGGTAGACTTTTAATAACTGCTTTCGTCACCAGGTTATCATGCAGTTACAAAGTAGTTAAAAATTTCTGAAAGGTTATTATTGTTAAAAAAAAAAAAGCTCATTCTTCCATAAATAATAATCTAGTATTTCATTGGGACATTACTATCCAGAAGACTCAAAAAACTCCCAAATGAAACAAACACTTAAAGACGGTTTTTAGCCCACTATTGATGACGTGGTGTGCAGAGTGACAGACTTTAAATGAAAGAAAACACAAAGTCAGGCAAGTGGAGCCCTTGGCAATGCTCAGAGCCACCAGTCAGACTCGGGGAGACGACATGTTTGTTTGTTTGTTTTTCCCCTGGAACACTCTACTTGAATTATTGTTCAATTAGTCAACACAATAGATCTCCAAAACAGAAAAGAAATTAACATGATAAGAAATTTACTGCATTCTTTGGACTATATGTCATAATTACTTAATAAATTCGAACAGTCTTAATAAAAATAATGTCTGTTATTTGCTTGTATGAAGATAATTCTCCACTGGGCTTTTTGTGAAGCTATAAATGATACTGTTTTGTATGTTATAAAAATACTAGCTTTTTCCATTATGTTTATAGGCTTTCACTGCTTAGTCAAAGTTAGGCTTGTTAAGTGATTAAAGGCCATTTTAGTACAGCAGCGTGTATTTATTTATTTTATTCTAAAAGAATAAAATGCATAAAAAGAAATAGCTTTTATTTTTATTTGCAACTTATAAAACTGAGTTATTATGCTGATGAGAAATATCAATAAACTTACTTGAGGACCATGCTACCTTCTAAAAATGCCATATCTGATTTTTACGCATGTTAAAGTCACAATACATCTCAGACTTGTCCAGAGATAAAGTAGCTAGCAACTGACTACTCTTAGACACGTGCTTTCCTGGGCCATAGCTCTAGGTTGGGTAAAAGCCACGGAGCAAGGCAGCACAGTTGGGTGAATGACTTTTTATTTAAAGGCAAATACCCAAAAGACTCTCCGGAATAGATGATTTCTACTTTCACACTCATCATCTTATACATGATCTGACTACCCTTAATTTCTTTGTTCTTAAGGGGTTGATATGGATTGGCTGAGAATGGTGTCCATTATTTAATAAGTCATGAGAGAAAGAGATTTTTGTGGTTACATGTAAACTCGTGATAGGTCTGCAGATGAAGACGTGAAAAAGAAAGTGAAGAAGTCAGCCAGTATCCATCTATGTGAAGGTCACACCAGCTTCATTATAGACCTTGAAGACTTTTTCAATGGCATTGACATACGCAGCTGTTCTGAGATCCAATCCCAAGTTATACTTCATGGCTGTACGCATGATTTGCTAAGAGAGAGAAGACAATGCAATGAATATTACCTTGATTCAAGCATCCACGAATCCTTTAGACCAGGGATCTCAAACTCATGGCCCGAGGGCCCCAAATGGCCCTCCGTACAACATTTTGTGGCCCTGTTCTAGAGGAATCTTTTTTGTTTTGTTTTAGTTGTTTGGGTCACACCCCCCAATGTTCAAGGCTTACTACTGACTTTGCACTCAAGGATCACCCCGACTGCCTCCTGCGGCCCACAGGAAAATTGATTTTGAGACCCCTGCTTTAGACTATATGTAAGGGCCTGGTACAAGTTATCCTGTCACCATTTCTGTGAAGAACTTGGCCATCAAGATAAAACTACTCAGGCAGTGAAACAATCTCTAGTTAGAAAGAAATAACTCTAGAATTATTTTACTATCTCAGTGACATTAAGAATTGCTCCACAGAATTTTATTGTGAACTATCTCTTTGCCTTTTAGAGCAAAGGTCACTGATTTGGAGCAAGTGCATTGATACACTGCAATTATTTATTTAAATCGGGCATTTGGGTTGCACCTGGCTTACTCAGGGCTTACTCTTGGTTCTTGTTAGGGGTCATTCCTGGTGGGGTTTTGGGGACCATGTGGGTCCTGCGAACTGAACCCATGTTAGCCGTGTGCAAGGCCAACCCTACTTCTGTGTTATCTTTCTGGCCTCCATGCTTTATAAATTTTTAAAAGAGCAAAATTACTGTATAGTAACATAATGAAAATGATGTACCATTCAAGTGCATACTGCTAAAGGATAAATTTATGACATGCTACTGTCATTAAGAAAACAACAGATATCTGACTATCTTAAAATACTGCTCATCACTTGAGACTAAAGGCAGGAGTTTTGCTATATACAATAAAGAACATATACAGTCTGGTATCTCCTGTCAACACATATAGACTGGCAGCTGAAAAATACATAACCATACAACTAGCAGAAACAGCAACTGTTCACGTACCCTTGCAGAACGCTCCATCGTGTATGCTAAGCCTGAGTGCACGATGTCCTTCTCAGATGCACCCTATAAAAGAACATTTAGAACATTTAAGTTTAACAACAAAGACACACACTTTATATCAGTAAGAAGACACAGAATCCTTAAATCAATATGCAGCCAAATAATTGCTTACAGTTACCAATACTTAATTTCTACATAGTATCCTGGTACTTATTAGACCACATTCATACAATCAACACATGAAAGTATGGCTCAAGGAGGATAAGGCAAGCAGCAACTTTCCCCCATCTGAGAGGCAGATACACCATAACACTGTTCTTTATGTTGGAGTGCAGTAACCACCTATGGCAGTTAATATAGGATCGTGCCTCTCTATCAGCAGCTCTTTAATTATTCCTTTAATTATGCTGATTAAAAAAACAATCAAAAGTTGACCAAAATTATTTAACCATTTAACATTAGATGTTTATGGCTTTGGTGTAGACAGTGACATCAGCTCATCATCACCAAAGTGCCCAAGACCATCCAACTCAGGACCCTGAGTCACATTCTGGGCACCCACTTCCCTCTACTCTGTAATTCTCAGTTGCTATTTTTAGAGTTAGACAGAGAATAGGGTCTTTGATCAGATGATCAAAAGGTCTATCTTTTTGCTATGCCAATTATCTGTCTCACTAAATTTCTGCTTCATCAGATTTCTCTAATTTTTTTAAGAATATTTTAGGATGCCTCAAAAATTGAGGGAAAAAAAGTGTACAGTATCAGGAGCAAACAATCGCATGAACATTGAGTGGAAATAAAAATTGATCAGACATAAGCACCAAACCCAACGTCAATGACATAGAATCAAGAGAACCCAATCTACAAGCTATAACAGAAGGGACCTGTTACACTGGCAGTCTGGGGTAGAAGGGGTGGTATGTGATGCATACTGGGAACAGTGGTGGAGGAAGAACAACACTGGCACTAATTCACTGTCACTATGTACCTTAAATATAACTGTGAGGGGCCAGAGAAATAGCATGGAGGTAAAGTGTTTGCCTTTCATGCAGGTCAGTGGTTCGAATCCCGCCATCCCATATGGTCCCCTGAGCCTGCCAGGAGCTATTTCTGAATGTAGAGCCAAGTAAAACTCCTGAGCGCTGCCAAACAACAAACAAACCAAAAAACTGCGAAAGGCTTGTAATTCACATTGGTCACAATAAAAAATATTAAAAAAATGAATATTTTAGGATGATTAAATATCCTATCTTAACACTTCTGATAACTAAAGTTACAAAAATAAACCTTTTGATACGCCAGATAAAAAAATAAAACTAGATTACCAACAAAAGGTATCTACAATGAACTTCGTTTAAAAGAGAGAAAACATTTACTGAGTACTTAACTATGAATCAGGCACTGGGAACATAGCAGAAAACAAAAATAAACCTTTTCCATTTAATGAAGTTCATATTCTAGCGGGAGCAGTAGAGTATATAAAGATACTTATAATACGAGGCTAAATGAGACTGTCACTTTCTTTTGACGTATCTAGCAGTACTCAGGAGTTACTCCTGGCTCTGGCTTAGAAATTATTCTTGGCAGGCTTGGGGTACCATATGGGATGCTGGGGATAAAACCTGGGTTGGCTGTGCGTAAGGCAAACATCCTACCTCCCACTGTGCTATTTATTGTTCTGGTCCAGACTGTCAAAATGTTTTAACTCAAAAGATAAGTGGTTCAGGGGCAGAGACCTTCCACTTAAAAAATAAAATAAAGATGGAGGGGGCGGAGAGATAGCATGGAATCCCAACATCCCATATAGTCCCTAGAGCCTGCCAGGAGTGACTTCTGAGTGTAGAGTCAGGAGTAAACCCTGAGCACCGCAGGGTGAGATCCAAAACACCAAAACACCAAAACAAAAAAAAAAAAAAGGGGGTGGGTGGGTAACCAATGCACCATTAAGGATTACTCAAGGATAAAAAAGTCATCAGGGCTCTGTCTTTCTGTCTTCTGGCATTCCAGGTTAAGGTTTAAATGGTAGTGACTGTTACGTACCAGGAATGTTCTGGGATATGGGGTATGGGGTGACCACAGGGAGGAGCAAGAAGCTCATCTAAGAGCATCAACAAGAGCAGGTTCTGCCAATGCATTCTAAGTTACTTTTAATCAAAGGATGTAGAAAGTTTCTGGCATGTAGAGGGGTTTTACAGAAAAAACCATGAAAATGTGATGATACTGCGTCAGCAACAAGTCAGGGAATTCTGGAGGACTAATATGGCTCTGGGAAGGAAGGTTTATTAGGGAATAGTACCCCCCAGAGGTAAGAGCATCTTTTCTTTTTTGCGCCACACTCGGTAGGGCTCAGGGGACCAAATGGGATGCCAATATGCAAGGCAAAATGCTATCTATTTGACCCCATCTTTTCATTTTCTAAAGAAAATTCTTTTCCATTAGGCAAAAGTCTAAAAAAAATTTTTTTTGGCCACACCTGCCAGCACTGAGAGATCATGTCATATGGTCCCCCAAACCAGGAGAGATTTCTGAGCGCATAGCCAAGAGTAATCCCTGAGCATCCTCAGGTCTGCCCCCCCCCAATTAATTAGATGAAGTATAACTTTTCCTTAACACAAATATATCATTATTACTGGTTTTTGGATCACACTCAGCAGTGCTCAGGGGTTACTCCTGGCTCTGTACCCAGAAATTCTCCTGGTAAGCTTGGGGACCATATGAGATGCCAGGGATAGAACCTGGGTTGACTGTGTGCGGGGCAACTCTACATTTTGTATAATAATAGTAATAATAATAAATGTAATATATAACATAAATTATATAAAATAACATATACATAATATTAATTTATTATAACAAATAATATAATATATATAATAATCCAATTATTAAACAAACCTAGTTAAAAACTACTTTTTAGCTTCTAAATCACACCCAGATATTCAGCACTATTCCAAGCTCAGCTCTGTTCTTGTGAGTTCTTCCAGGCAGTGCTGGGGCACCGCTTGATACTGGGGATTGAAATCACAAAGCAAAGAAGGTGCAGAGCCCTTTGAGCTCTGATCTAGTAATTATTTTATTTTATTCTGGTACCACTGGGGACATTATTATGTTATGTAAAGGGTAGCAACACTTTGGTAACTTCAAATTTTTCAAAGGCTGCATCTGTGCACATCAGAACAAAAGAAGAAAGCAGTGGCAGAGTAACCACTAAATAGAGCCAGGAGTGTCCCTTAGGCACAAACAGGTTGGCTCAACTAACTTCTCTTTATAACCTGTCAATAACTAATTAAAAAAAAATACCTTTCTAACATGTTTTAATTCTTACTCATACCTACATAGAAAATGCAATTTTTCATATTAGTATAATGTTTACTTTTCAATTATTTTTATTTCTTAGAAACTTAAAGGAGTTAAGAAACATTTCCTACAACCTTGACTCATCTATATTATGAAAGACCAAAAGCAGAAGAAAGCCATAATTATTTGTTTTAAACTAGAACTCCAACCCATTTAAAACATTTTTTGGTTTGTTTTTGGGCCACACCCTGTGACGCTCAGGGTTTATTCCTGGCTATGGCTCAGAAATTGCTCCTGGCTTGGGAGACCACAAGGGATGCCGAGGGATTGAACTGCGGTCTGTCAGAGGCTAGTGTGGGCAAGGCAGATAGATGCCCTATCGCTTTCGACACAGCTCGGCCCCAAATCCATTTAAATTTTCATTTTGTGCCATACCTGGTCATGCAGAGGGCTTGCTCCTAACTCTGTACTCAGGAATCACTCTGGCAGGTTCAGGGGACTATATGGGATGCCAGGGATCAAACCTGGGTTAGCTGTGTGCAAGGCAAATGCCCTACCCATGGTACCATCTCTCCTGCCCCAATAGTCCATTTTGAAACCATTACGAAAGGAGAATATATAAAAGCACACATGACTCATATAGTGTCTGTTATCTCAATTACTATTCCAGAATTCAAGTAAATACACTGGCTAGTCTAAAGAAGTGAACAGTAACATTTATAAATTTTATTATGAGCTCAGGAGTGCACTCACCGATATCCTGTCTTGGAATTCTGATGTGGGTACAACAGGAATGGTTCCACCATGCTTCCCAAATTTTCTTTCCAAACTCTCTTGAACAGACACTGTAATAAAATAGGAGATTAGGGGTAAAATATGGCTTGTAAAAAAAAAGTAAAAAAATAGGACCAAAAGTAACTCCAAACTATATTCATAGGCCCCAAACTAAGAGTTTTAGAGCTCTCCAAACATTTCTATGAGTTAATCATTGAAGACCAAGTTAGGGAATAAAGCACTGCCAACTTGCTCTATGAATGTGAATTTAGGTCACTGCTTTGTTTCCATAACACCCATCACCAGGGTTTTTCCTTGGCTGCTGAAAAACACTGAAGGAAAAAGAAATGAAAAGGACCACTTCACCCAGATTCTCAAGAGCAGGCTGAGCACTGAAGCTCAGTTGGAGGTCTTGGTCTTATTTCAGCTTTAAGAAAATTCTACTGTTGTTCTACTCTAGAGGCTACTCTAGTGAAATAAAAATAGTATTATCTTCAGATGATTCAAAATATTCTCTAGCTTGGTCTTTGCCTTTCTTTATTAAGAACAGAGGGGAAAAAAATGAATGAATAAATAGAAAACAGGAGTTCAAGGTTTAAAAAATAATAATATTTTTGGGCTGGAGCGATAGTGCAGCAGGTAGGGCATTTGCCTTGCATACAGCCAACCTGGGACAGACCCTGGTTTGATCACTGGCATCCCATATGGCCCCTCGGCCTGCAAGGAGTGACTTCTGAGTGCAGAGCCAGGTACAGTAAACCCTGTATGCCACCAGGTGTAGCCCAAAATCAAAAAAACCAACCGCTAACCAACAAAAAATATCTCAACCTTTTTTATATTACTAATTGTTTGCTACGTTCTGGAAACATCATATAAACAGATGTTACAAACAACATTTATATATATGTATATATATGAGATTAATATATAGTATAGCTATAAACTGTTTATTTTGGTCTAAGGCAGGGGTTTTCAAACTTTTTAAACAGGGGGCCAGCTCATTGTCCCTCAGGCGGTTGGAGGGATAAACTATAATTTAAAAAGATCTATGTTTTCTTATGTTATGTTTTCCGTATACAGAATGTTCATTTTGTATTCTTCCCTTTCCCGCACCCCTACAAAGCTCTTTCTTACTCCTTAACTCTCTAACCCCCTCTCAAACATCACTAACCTACTTTACTCTTTTTAAATTCAGTAGTGTACAATCCTAATCACAGTCCAAAGCTGTGCATTGTGTGACAACCCTAAACTGTTTCAAGATACATAAAATGGACACGTATTTCTTTAGAATATTTTTTTTCTCTGACAGCTATAGTTCTTACTAAATATTTTCTTATACAGTGATGGTTCTAACCACTTTTTATCTTCTCTTTTTGAGCTGTTTAACAAGGAATGTTTGTGGAAGAGTCCCCCAGTTTAATGCTTATGATTGAACCATGTCATGGGAATCATTGTAATTGTTCTTATGGCCCCCATATGCGCCAATAACACCAAGTGGCATTGTTTCTTATTTGCATAGGCACATTAAAATGGGAAAATACTATACATACAAATAAGATCCTATCTAATAGAGATTGGAACACACAAATCTTGTAGTGCAAAGGGACCTTACACCCTGAACATTGACATAACGACCTGGCACAGACTCAGAAGAAAGGGCATAACCCATTCTCTCCTGAACCAAGAAAGCCATCCATGAAACATCCAGGCTGGTCTATAACATCACCTGGAAGCAATCCTCTACCACAGAAGACCTACACTGCTCAGACTTTGACCTGATCAAAAGAGACTTCCCTTAACACTGAGAAGACTTAACAACAACAACGACCTGATTACAGGACAGGGCTCCCTGCATTGCCCTTTGATTGTGAGGTGAAAGGAGAGGATGCTCCACATCCTGACTTCAATGTAAGATATGCAGATTCCAGGATCTTTAATACAGAAACATGATACCAACAACAGAGACTGTGTGAAAAATAAAAGTGTGTTGGCACTACAGGCAATGTATTGTATTGGACGATCTAGCTTGCCTGGAGCCTAGACTTGGTCTTGTGCCAGGAAACCTCAGGGGTCTGGTCGCTTTGTACTTAGGCCAAGGTTATTTCTTTCCATGTCCCTCATATTTTGGTGGGCCTATGCAAACAACAATTGCCACTCTAACACCATCTTTACTGTGCTCCTTTGACTCTAATCCTTAAAAAGAACTCACTTAAAATTTGAGGTTAACTTAAGCTAATATGCATGTATATGAAAATGTAAGAAAATACTATGCCTGTAATGTTTAAGGAGTTACGTAAGTTTTATGGCTTTAGATTGCCTTGTGTACTGTTAAGAAATATTATAATGTGTTACAATCTGGGGACTTGAGGGACAAAGTAATTGTACATGGATTCTGTCTTATTTATCTTAATGTTCTTTGGCTGAAATTTCAAAGTTAAGATATCAGCAAGGGGACTTCTGAGAATTATGTTATGGGTGATTGTCCTTCCACTGTAACTTTACCTTGTCCTCTTTCTTTGCACCCTTGTTCTCATAATTAAAAATAAAAATTAAAAAAAAAAATACTAAAAAAAAAAATATATGAACAATAGTTTGAGGCCCCCTGCCTGAGACTGAGAGGAGGAGTCAAGAGACTGAAAGGAGGGGAGTTGGAGAGTGCAGAGCACATCCCACACACGCGCATTGCTCAGCAGGACAGGCAGCTGCAGCAAAAAACACCAGACGGGTTGATAAATGTGCTCAGCGGGCTGTAGTTTGAGGACCCCTGAAGCCTTGCAAGACAGAATGTAGTTTTCTATTCTGTGATTAAATTCTTTAGGATTACAAAATAGCAACTAACTAGACATCTAAGTATAATTTTCTTTCCCAGTCTTTTGCTGACTCAGTAATTATTATTATTATTTTTGCAGTGCTAGGTATTAGACCCAGGGGAGGCTCACCTAGCAAGTGATACATTCTACCATCGAGCCCACATCCCAGTCCTCCAGAGATTATTTCTGGAAAACAAAATCATTAGAACTTACTGAGTAAGTGGTAGTTAGAATCTCTTTCATATTTGAAGGTCAAACGGCCATAGCTGACATGATTTAGATTCTTTAGCCACTCAAAGTAAGATACTGTAACTCCTCCAGCATTCAAGTAGAGATCCTATACAGAAAAACATGACAGCAAGATATGTAAGAAATGAGACCACAGGTTTTTTTTTTTTTGAGACCACAGGTTTACTAATAGCTTACAATGAAAACAAGAACTCACTTTAAATCAAAGTAGAGCTTTAGACTGTGCAAACACTTTTTTTTTTGCTTTTTTGCTTTTTGGACCACATCCTATGATGCTCAGGGGCTACTCCTGTCTATGCGCTCAGAAATCGCTCCTGGCTCAGGGACCATATGGAAAGCTGGGGGAAATCGCACCATGGTCTGTCTTAGGCTAGCGTGCGCAAGGCAGACGCCTTACTGCTAGTGCCAATGTTCTGGTCTCTATTTATTTATTTATCTATTTTTTTGGTTTTTGGGCCACACCCGGCATTGCTCAGGGGTTATTCCTGGCTGTCTGCTCAGAAATAGCTCCTGGCAGGCATGGGGGACCATATGGGACACCGGGATTCGAACCAACCACCTTTGGATCGGCTGCTTGCAAGGCAAACGCCGCTGTGCTATCTCTCTGGGCCCTTATTTATATTTTAAAGGCCATTCCTGGCTGTGTGCTTAGGGGCCATTCCCAGCAGCTGCAGGAATTTGAACCTGGATTGTAGCTACTGAGGTCATATACAAGACGAGTGCCTTCCTTTCTGAGATCTTCTCTAGCCCCATAAGACAATGCTTCTACAACAATATAAAGATGAACAATTCATTATAGCTTTGGAGAACAGACTTACAATTCACATGTTACCTTAATTCTTTACAAAAGGTAATTATGGTGCCAAGTAAATATGAACCTGGCACACAGAGAAGACTTACAGGAATGACCATAATGTTCCTCTCCAGAAAAATCTTATCAGCTTCTGGAGTTGTCGGCCCATTGGCACCTTCAGCAATGATCTGCAAAAATGAGAAACAGAGAAATGCAGTAAAACTGTCAAATTTAAACTGGAAGGCTAACTTAATTCTGTATAGAATTTAAGAACTATCATCATTTTTCTGTTTACCTTACTACTTGCTATAAGTTTTAAGAGGTAAACCATAATGTCAGTTGTAGAATTCTGTGAATACTGTAAAAGACATTAAATTACATACCTGGGTGCATTATATAGCAGAAATACTAATAGAAAAAAAAATTTTTTTAAAGAAGAGGAAACTTAGTTACAGGCCTTTGTTTAAAAAATTTTCTGGGGGCCAGTGCGGTGGTGCTACAGGTAGGTGTCTACCTTGCCAGCGCTAGCCTAGGACTGACCGTGGTTCAATCCCCCGACGTCCCATATGGTCCCTCCAGTGCATAGCCAGGAGTAACCCAAGCATTACCGGGTGTGGCCCAACCCCCTCACCCCCCAATTTTTTTTCTGGCCACATCCAGCAATGCTGAAGGATTGATTATTCCTGACTCCATAATCAGTAGTCCGCCCTAGTGGAGTTTGGGAACCAAATGGGATGCCAGGGATAGAACAGGGGTCAGCGGCATGAAGGCAAAGCCACTATTTCTCCAGTCCCCAATTAAAACCCTCTCTACCCCTAGGTAACTCTTAACATGTTTACTGAACCTGTCTCTATTTTTCTCTCACCTTAGCTTTGACTTTGGGTGCATTAGACTTGGTCAGTTGCTTCTCACTGGCAGCAGGAATCAATATGTCACAGTCAGCCTCCAAGATGCTTCCTTCATAGGGTTTTGCCTTGGGGAAACCCAGGATTGATCCATGTTGCTGAAATTAATTAGACACGAGAATTAACAGCTGAATTAGTAAAATGTTTATATAAAGTATCTATAATATGAAGACTCATTTATTAAGAATTATTTGAATTGCATTTCTAAAAATAATCAATAAAAAATTTCAATAGAATTTTTGCCTTTTCTTGGTGTGCTGGGGGATTGAACCTATGTCTATTTGGAAAGCATAACTGCACCACTGATCTATGTCCTGTGTCCCTAAAACTTACCTCTTTATAATATTCAAGGTAGTCAAACTTTACAGATACTAGATTAACATACCAATTTGAAGTCTTCCAGTTCCTTTGGGTCGATACCATCTGGATTCCATATGCTTCCATCAGACTCGCCAACACCAACACATTTAGCACCAAAACGATGTAAATATCTCATAGAATGCAGGCCCACATTACCAAATCCCTGTGAACAATAATGCATGATATAAATATCAAAGTCTTAACAGAGTATGATAAGAGTCATATTCTGATCAATAAATATTCTGGAAGCATTATCAAAATACTCTCACAAAAAATACTTATCTCTAATGATACATTTCTAAATTTAAGAATATATAACCCAGGTCCGGGTGATATTACAGCAGGTAGTGCTTGCCCTGCACAGAGCTGACCTGGATTCCACCCCTGGCATGCCATTATTATCCCCCAAGCCCACCAGAACTAATTCCTTAGTGCAGAGCCAGGAGTAATAATGAGTACCACAAGGTGTGGTCCAAAACCAAAAAAAGCAAAAAGCAAAAAGAATGTGCTTAGATTCTTAGGTGCTGTGACCAAACAACCAAGGCTATAAAAAGGTTAAGACTGGAATGAATAACAATTTTATTTTAAAGGAACATTAAAATAATAGGATACCAGGTAAATTCTTATGGAAAATTGAAATCTGGATCATGCAAATCTATCTCCCTATAATAGACTTAGATTTTCTAATTTTCAAATTAGTATCTCAAAAATACTTCAAGTGGTTCTAGTCACAATAACGGTATTAAAGCAAAAAAAAAAATCATGTATTATCTTGGAACAAACCATTCTACAACTTGAGGTAAAAAGAATCAAATAAAAAAGTACAAATATAATAACATTAAAAAATGCTGTTATATCAAGCACTTTTTTTTGTTTCTTTGTTTTTGGGCCACATCCTGTGAGGTTCAGGGGTTACTCCTGGCTAAGCACTCAGAAATCACGCCTGGCTCGAGGGACCATATGGGACACAGGGGATTGAAATGAGGTCCATCCTGGGTCACCCACGTGAAAGGCAAATGCCCTACCGCTGTGCTTTCGCTCTGGCCCCACCATGTGTTATTTTTTTTTTTTTTGGTTTTTGGGCCACACCCTGTGACGCTCAGGGGTTACTCCTGGCTATGAGCTCAGAAGTTGCTCCTGGCTTCTTGGGGGACCATATGGGACGCCGGGGGATCGAACCGCGGTCCGTCCTAGGCTGGCGCAGGCAAGGCAGGCCCCTTACCTCCAGCGCCACCGCCCAGCCCCTCCATGTGTTATTTTTAAGCAAACAAAGATTTCACCTGAACAACAAATGTCTTATCTCCGAATCCTGGTGTCATTCCTAAAAGGCTCATATAAGAAGCTTCGTTGATGAAGTTTTCAATTCCATGAAAGACTCCCCGGCCAGTAGCAGAGATCCGTCCATGAATTCCACCCTGACTGATGGGCTTACCAGTCACACAGGCATGAGCGTTAATATCCTGTAATAAAAAGTAAACACTAAAGTTAAAATATCAAGGAGTATATCTGTAATAAATATTTACATAGAAATACATCTCCATGAAAATACTATGTTCAGTCCAAGTGTATGGTTAAGGTATATTTTTTTCTTTTGGTTTTTCGGGCCACACCCATTTGATGTTCAGGGGTTACTCCTGGCTAAACACTCAGAAATTGCCCCTGACTTGGGAGGACCATATGGGAAGCAGGGGGATGGAAACGAGGTCATTCCTTGGCTAGCGCTTGCAAGGCAGACACCTTATCTCTAGCGCCACCTCACCGGCCCCTGTTAAGGTATATTTTCATCAATTTTTTGAGACTTCTTTTTTTGTGTGTGTGTGTCACACCCGACATTGCTCAGGAGGCCATATGGGATGCCGGGATTCAAACCACCGTCCTCCTGCATGAAAGGCAAAAGCCCTACCTCCATGCTATCTCTCCGGCCCCTTCTATTTCTAAAAATGTAATAAAACTAAAAGAGATTTCTTCATGGAATAGGGGCTTTAAGAATTTAACTTTAGGGGCTGGAGAGATAGCACGGAGGTAAGGCATTTGCCTTTCATGCAGAAGGTCGGTGGTTCGAAGCCCGGCATCCCATATAGTCCCCTGAGCCTGCCAGGAGCAATTTCTGAGAATAGAGCCAGGAGTAACCCCCTGAGTACTGCCGGGTGTGACCCAAAAACCAAAACCAAAACAAAACAAAACAAAAAAAAGAATTTAACTTTAATATTCATGTGAGGAGGTACTTCAAAGCAAATCAAACGCCAAACCAGTACTAGTCTTCTCCCACTCTACACTGCTATGCATGGACCCCAAATAATTTAAGATTCAGTAAGTACAAATTATAATGCCATAAAAATAAAGCTAGTTCAACATAAAACTTCTGTCCCTTCTCTCTCTCTCTCTCTCTCTCTCTCTCTCTCTCTCTCTCTCTCTCTCTCTATATATATATATATTTATATTTGGTTTTGGGGTCATACCCGGCAGCACTTAGGAGTTACTCTTGGCTCTACGCTCAGAAACCATTCCTGGCAGGCATGGGGACCATATGGGATGCCGGGATTCGAACCACTGCCCTTCTGCATGCAAGGCAAATGCCTTACCTCCATGCTATCTCTCCGGCCCCTCCCTTCAATAAATTTTAAGCCCTACTAGTTTAATATATCTATATATTCTACCCACAAGTGTCTTAAAATCTTCCTTAAGGGATCAGGAAATGCCTCAAAGGGCTAGAACTCATGTTCTGAATGCAAGAGCCCTGGGTTCAACCCCTGGCACCCCATGATTTATTGAGCATGACATGAGGAAGGCAGGTATAGCTTCTTCTAAGCACCACTGGATATGTTCTAAATGTGAAAAAAAAATTCTATCCAAAGACATGAGCATGTGACCAAAATAGAGTATTGGTGCTCCAAGATAGAACATTTACTGTAAAGTTTAACTTTCACCAAACTAATCTACAAATTCAATTAAAAAATGGCAGCAAAGAATTAACTGTAGGGGACAGAATGATAGCACAGAGGTAAAGGCACTTGTCTCACATACAGTTAAATTACATTTTCTTATCTCAGGAGTGATCTCTGAGCATAGCAATAAACACTGAACACTGTCAGACGTGGCCGCAAAAATGGACAAGATGAAAAAGTCCAACCTATTAGAATGAACTCATAAAAATTCATGATACCAGGACCAAAGGTGGTTGGTTCGAATCCTGGTGTCCCATATAGGAGCTATTTCTGAGCAGACAGCCAGGAGTAACCCCTGAGCACTGCCGGGTGTGACCCCCGCCCCCCAAAAAATTCATGATAGTTCAGAACATTTTGCAACGCTTATTAAAATACCTTGTATTCGAAGGGGGGTGTTCTTTACATGACTGTAATCATACAACTATAATCATATTTGTAATCACGGTGTTTAAATAAAGATAATTATAAAAAACCAAAACAAAAAAAAATACCTTGTATTCAACAAGATTTGACATATTTCTAACAAGGTTAACCACAAAAATAATAATAAAAAAAAAGCCCCTGGGCCCGGAAAGATAGCACAGCGGTATTTGCCTTGCAAGCAGCTGATCCAGGACCAAAGGTGATTGGTTCGAATCCCGGTGTCCCATATGGTCCCCCGTACATGCCAGGAGCTATTTCTGAGCAGACAGCCAGGAGTAATCCCTGAGCACCGCCGAGTGTGGCCCAAAATCCAAAAACCAAAAAAAAAAAAGCCCCAATTAACCCAGAAATTGTACTTCAAGGAATTAAAACATTGATATATTTGGGTAGTATCACTTGGGTTTAAAAAATAAAGTTAATGTGGTGAGACAAGCAATACTTATAGTGTCAATGACGAGATTTGAGAAGTAGAGAATAATCTCGACTATCCCCTTTTGGTTTTTGATTTTTTTTGGGCAAGGTCATACCTGGATGTTCAGGGATCACTCCTGGTAGAATTTAGGGGACCAGGTAGGGGGCGGGGGATTGAAGCCAGTTTGGCCAAATGTCTCATCTGCTTTTCTTTTTTTTATTGTTCTGACACCATCTTTTGGTATTCTTGGAATTAATAAAATACAAGTATTGTTCAGAAACTAATAACTAGAAAAAAGGAGAAAGGGGCTTACGAAGGTCTTTCTATTAAGATATCAAATATACTGTAAATTGGAAGCCATAGCAGTATGGAGTAGACAAATCCATGAATAGCACAGGAAAAGGTCTAGATGGTCTTATTTGATGGCAGAGAGAAAAAATGAGTAGTTTTAGGGTCATTCCACCTTTTTGCTTGGGAGATCCTTTGGGTGCCCCCTGGCACAACTGGAGGTAAGGCAAGTACTTCAACTTTGTACTATCCCTTTAGCCCTAAACCCATCTTCTTATATAGGAAATCAATACAAATGAGGAAAGCAGTTTTATTTTCCGTTTTTTTTTGTGTGTGTGTGTGTGTGTGTGTGTGTGTGTGTGTGTGTGTGTGTGTGTGTGTGTGTGTGTGTATGTGTGTGGTTTTTGGGTCACATCCGGCAGTGCTCAGGGGTTATTCCTGGCTCCATGCTCAGAAATTGCTCCTGGCAGACACGGGGGACCATATGGGACGCCGGGATTCGAACCGATGACCTGCATGAAAGGCAAACGCCTTACCTCCATGCTATCTCTCTGGCCCCCTTATTTTCAGTTTTTTTTTTTTTTTGGTTTTTGGGCCACACCCAGTAATGCTCAGGGGTTACTCCTGGCTATGCGCTCAGAAGTTGCTCCTAGCTTGGGGGACCATATGGGACACCGGGGGATCGAACCGCGGTCCGTCCAAGGCTAGCGCAGGCAAGGCAGGCACCTTACCTTTAGCGCCACCGCCCGGCCCCTATTTTCAGTTTTGAGGCCATGTCCCAGTCTGAGCCTACTTCTACATGCTGAGTCTACTTCTTTCATTTGTTTCTTCGTTTTACTTATTTTTTTGGTTTTTGGGTCACACCCGGCAGTACTCAGGGGTTACTCCTGGCTCTACGCTCAGAAATCACTCCTGGCAGGCTCGGGGGACGATAAGGGATGCCGGGCTTCAAACCACCGTCCTTCCACATGCAAGGCAAATGCTCTACCTCCCTGCTATCTCTCCGCCCCTAGTTTTTTTTGTTTTGTTTTGTTTTTTGTTTTTTTGGGTCACACCCGGCGGTGCTCAGGGGTTACTCCTGGCTGTCTGCTCAGAAATAGCTCCTGGCAGGCACGGGGGACCAAATGGGATACTGGGATTCGAACCAACCACCTTTGGTCCTGGATCGGCTGCTTGCAAGGCAAACGCCGCTGTGCTATCTCTCCGGACCCTAGTTTGTTTTTATTTTTGGGCCACATCTGGTGGTGGTCAGGGGTTTCTCCTGGCCTATGCTCAGAAATTACTCCTGACAGGTTCAGGGGACCATATGGAATACTCGGGCTCAAACCCAGTTGGCCATGTGCAAGGAAAAAACCCTATCCACTGTGGTATCACTCTGGCCCCTCAGAGTTCACTTCTGGCTCTGTACACAGGGACTTTTGAAACTATATGCCAGGGGTCCTCAAACTGTTTATTTTATTTTGGTTTTTGGGCTATATCCAGCAGGGATCACTCCTGGCAAGCTTGGGGATTATACATCATGCCAGGGAATTCCTACCCTCTGTGCTATTGCTCCAGCCTCCCTCAAAATTTTTTTAAACAAGGGCCACTGTTCCTCAGATTATTGGGGGCCAGACTATAGCTTTAAAAAAATAAAACCCACGAACAAATTCTTATGCACACTTCACATATCTTATTTTGAGGTAAAAAAACAGCATTGGCAAAATCACTCAGTAGGCCAGAAAAGTCATTGGTGGGCTGCCGATGGGCCACAGTTTGAGGATGCCTACGATATGTAATGCTGAGAACCAAACCATTTCAACTGCATGCAACCTAAGTGTTTTACTTGTTGCACTAATTCTCTGGCACAAGGAAACATTAGTTATTTATTTCAATAATTAAAAAAAATCACCTATCCCTTCCCCAGTGCACATTACCAACCAATATTCTCACTTTCCCTCCTGGCCTCTCCCCTGTCTGCCTCTAGGCATTTTTCTCTTTCTCTCTTTCTTCCTTTTTTAAGATAGCACTTTAAAATCAGAGTCTTTGGGCTGGAGAGATAGCACAGCCGTAAGGCATTTTCCTTGCATGCAGAAGGATGGTGGTTCAAATCCCAGCATCCCTTATGGTCCCCCGAGCCTGCCGGGGGCGATTTCTGAGTCCCTGAGTGCTGCCGGGTGTGACCCATCCCCCCCAAATTAATAAAATAAAACCAGAGTCTTGTTGAGGCAATTTGCTACCTGAAATACTCAAAAAGTATCTTTTTTCCCCCTCGGTTTTGGGTCACAGGTCTGGCCTCTTCTTTAAATATTTTTATAGTGTGAACTTGGAATTGTATTACTTGTATAATTATCAACAAAGAGTTAAAGCAAAGAAAAAATTTAAAGTGATTTATGGAATTAGTAGTTTCCCAGAGGTTTTTTTTTAATGAATAATTAACAGTTATGAATACAACATTGCAAATTTAGGCCAAATGCTATTAAACAGTGAAAATGAAAATTCTGGAGCTGATAGCAATTCTGTTTGAGGTCAGGCAAGGTGCCAGCTGCTCAACTTCCCAGCATACTTAATTGTCCTGGCAGCCTAAGGAGAACACTTTCCCTCCAGCTCATCAGAATGAGGCTTCACAAAAGGACTTAAATGATTCATGTATGGGAATAAGTAACAAAAACTGTGGCTTCCTCCTTTTCTCTAAGGCTGCACATGCCAAACAACAAAACCCCTTTTCTCTGGACAACAGCCACCTTTTAAGAAGTTTCCCCTCAACTTCACTCTAGGGCAATTTTCTTTTAAGAATTTTATTTTTTAAATAAAAATATATGTATAAAGCTGCTCAGTTTCAAGCACACAATTTTCCAGCCTGTCTTCTTAATAGGCAGCTTTTAAGTTTGGTTATTGCAGTTTGTTCTCATACTTATGCTGTTGTTGGCTCCACAGTTTAGATATATACATACACACACCAATGTACTTAAGACAGGGTCATTTATTTTGTTTGTATGTTTTTGGGCCGCACCCGGCATCGCTCAGGAGGCTCAGGAGACCCCATGGGTATGCCAGAGATTGAACCTGGGTCAGCCACATGCAAGGCACATGCCCTGCCTGCTGTGCTATCACTTTGGGCCCCTCAAGGTCATTTTCTTTTTTCTTAATTTGAAGCTACTTTCCAGACCACTGTTCTATGGAATAATTTAGCAGCTAAATTTAGTTTCTCTTCAAAACCTCCATTACCCCTACTCCACCCTGGCTTTCAACACTATAACATATATAACAAATATAACAATATTTCTCATTCCTTTACAAAATTGTTTACTCCTGCTAAATCACTCTTTAATCTATCACCTTCCCTCATCTCAAAGGCAGACCAATATTATTTGAGTTCCTGTATAGTCTCCTCTCTCTCCCACTCATCCAATAAATACAAAAGCCCCCCAAAACGCTGCTCCAGAGAGAAACTTACTTAGCTGTTTAACACACCTGCTTATAGTTAGTGCTTTACTGGCTTCCATGTTTTCAGGACAAGTCCTCATTGTCATCAACAGAACAATAAAATGGCCAAGAGTTCCCTACTCATCTTACTTTCTACTCTATTCTACTTGTTGACGCTCTTCCCTCAGGTTTACCTCTTTTGCACTTGAGGACCTTTACCCAGATTCTTCTACTTTCAACACTTATCTTTTCAAAAATATAAACAAGGTTACATTCATTTAAGATCTTTCCTGATCTTATCCCCAAAGAATTGGTCAGGTCCCATTATTTTTTTTCCTCACATTGCTTATTCCTGGCTCTGCGCTTGGGGGACCATATGGGACACTGGGGGATTGAACTGTGGTCTGTCCTAGTACATGTAAGCCAAATGTCCTACCCTTTGCTTGTGCCACCGCTATGGCTCCTGCATTTACATTTTTTCCTCTTTTGTTTTGGTCACTCCTGGCAGTCCTCAGGGGACCATTTGGATGCTAGAGATAGAACCTGGGTCAGCTGCAGGCAAGGCAAGAGCCTTTTTTGTTTGTTTGTTTCTGGGTCATGCCCGGCGTCACTCAGGGGTTACTTCTGGCTCTGTGCTCAGAAATTGCTCCTGGCAGGCACGGGGATCATATGGGATGCCGGGAATCGAACCACTGTCTGGCCTGGATTGGCTGCATGCAAAGCAAATGCCGAGTTACTGCTGCGCTATCTCTGTCACCCATCATTTCTGTTCTTTTCCTTCTTATGTGCCTTAGTTTCTCATTAAGGCTCTGTAAGAGAATCAAATGCTTCTTTATTTCCCCCTTCTTGTGTCTCTTAGCAACGTTTCTTGTTCTGTGACAATCAATCCTCAAGGGTTCCATCTCAATATCTAGGATAGAGTGACATTAAAAGTTCAACCTCTGTTTACTGCATCTATAATTGAATAGAAAGAAGACAATATGCAAATCAAGATGACTTCAGTAGATGTGAAAAACCCAGTGAACTCTAGTTCTATATAATCAGTTTCATTATTATTTCTTGTAGATAGAAAACAAAGTTCTTGGGGCTTTTGTTGGGTACTTACATAGTGCCCTATGGTGCTAGCATAGGTGTCAGCAATCCAGGACATCTCCCGCTCGCCTGTACTCATGTCTGGGGCAGGCACATCAATGCCAGGACCTGAGGGCCAGAGGGAAAGGCAATATATCAGTTTTTAAGATAAACTCATCTCAGTGGAAAAACAAGGGGGAAAAAGAAATATTGCTGGAATTTTATAAAGTACTAAACCCAGGGACTGGGAGCAGTGGTGCAAGTAGGACATCTGCCTTGCATGTGTTAACCTAGGACAGGCATCCCATATGGTTCCCCAAACCAGGAGTGATTTCTGAGCGCAGAGCCAGGAGTAACCCTGAGTGTCACTGGGTGTGGCCCAAAAACAAAATCAGAAAAAAAAAAGTACTGAACCCTATAATACTTTTATGTATGGTAGAGCATACATATTATCTATTATTTTAAGTTTATTCGCTATACAGAAAGGTTTTTTTTGTTGTTGTTATTTTCGGTCACACCTGGCAGCCCATCTGGGGTTAGCCCTGTGCAAGGCAAATGCCCTACTGCTGTGTTATCTCTCTGGCCCCTATACAGAAAGTTTTAGGTCTTGATTTACACTTCTTTTTTTTTTTTTTTTAATGATTTTTTTTTGTTTTTTTTTTTTTTGTTGTTTTTGGGCCGCACCCGTTTGACGCTCAGGGGTTACTCCTGGCTATGAGCTCAGAAATCGCTCCTGGCTTGGGGAGACCATATGGGACACCGGGGGATCGAACCGTGGTCCGTCCAAGGCTAGCGCTTGTAAGGCAGACACCTTACCTCTAGCGCCACCTTCCCGGCCCTGATTTACACTTCTTAAAATCACAAAATTGAAAAAGTTTGAGGATAATAAGCTAGCTTATGGGTAGTAACAGTATTTAATGAAGTGTATTCAAATCTGTAAAGGTAGGACATGTAGAAATTCTTTTATCAAAAAAAAAAAAAAACTCAAATTACTGGGGACAGAGAGATAGTATTAAGGAGCTTGCCATGCACATAGCTGACCTAGTTTAATCCTTGGCACTGCATAAAGTCCCTGAGCACAAAAGCTATGACAAATCACCTCCACACAATAAAATCTTAAAAATAAAGTGAGTAGGCCGGGATGTTTGAGGGCCTTGAATGGTAGTGTAAGCCAGGAGTGATTTCTGAATGAATGCATAGCCAGGAGTAACCCCTGAACGTCACCAGGTGTAGCCCAAAACTAAACAAAAAGAATATGTTTGGGGGCCGGGCGGTGGCGCTGGAGGTAAGGTGCCTGCCTTGCCTGCGCTAGCCTAGGACGGACCCCCGGCGTCCCATATGGTCCCCCAAGAAGCCAGGAGCAACTTCTGAGCGCATAGCCAGGAGTAACCCCTGAGCGTCACAGGGTGTGGCCCAAAAACAAAACAAAACAAAACAAAAAAAAAAAAAAGAATATGTTTGAGATTAAATTAAGAGGAAATATCATATAAACATTATGTAAGTTATAAACAGGCTGAAATGATTCTTTTTTTTTTTGGTTTTTGGGTTACACCCGGCAGTGCTCAGGGGTTACTCCTGGCTCTATGCTCTATCGCTTTCTGGTAGGCACGGACACAGGGGACCATATAGGATGCCGAGATTCGAACCATTGTTTTCAGGCAAGGCAAGAGCCCTATCTCCATGTTATCTCTTCGGCCAAAATGATTCTCTTTTTGGGGCCGGGAAGGTGGCGCTAGAGGTAAGGTGTCTGCCTTACAAGCACTAGCCAAGGAACGGACCGTGGTTCGATCCCCCGGCGTCCCATATGGTCCCCCCAAGCCAGGGGCGATTTCTGAGCACATAGCCAGGAGTAACCCCTGAGTGTCAAACGGGTGTGGCCCAAAAACAAAAAACAAAAAACAAAAAACAAAAAAAAAAAAAAAATGATTCTCTTTTTGGTTTTGGGTCACACCTGGCAGTGCTCAGGGGTTCTTCTTGGCTCTACGCTCAGAAACCGCTCCTGGCAGGCTGGGGGACTATATGGGATGCTGGGATTCAAACCACCATCCTTCTGCGTGCAAGGCAAACACCCTGCCTCCATGCTATCTCTCCGAAATGATTATGAAGGAGGCCGTCAACTTGAATTCACAGGATTTTTGTTGTTGTTGTTTTGGGCCACACCCTGTGATGCTCAGGGTTTACTCCTGGCTATACTCTCAGAAATCACTCCTGGCTTGGGGGACATATGGAACTCCGGGGATTGAACCAAGGTCTGTCCTGGCAAGGCAAACGCTCTACTGCACCGGCCCTGAATTCACATGATTTTTAAGTTAGGAAAGACAAAGGCTGGAGCCATAGTAGCAATACCATGCAAGCAGCCAACCCTAGTCTGATCTATCCTCAGCATCCTGTATCATTCTGAATCCCCTAAGAATTATTCCTGAGTGCAGAGCCAGGAGTCAGTCCTGTAGCCCAAAATAAAATTATGAAAGATATACTAAATATATATATATATTTTTTTTTGGGGGGGGGGGTCACACCCGGCATTGCTCAGGGGTTACTCCTGGCTGTCTGCTCAGAAATAGCTCCTGGCAGGCACGGGGGACCATATGGGACACCGGGATTCGAACCAACCACCTTTGGTCCTAGATCAGCTGCTTGTAAGGCAAATGCCGCTGTGCTATCTCTCCGGGCCCTAAATATATTTTTTATCTTTGTTAATTTAAGTCTTTTTTCTTTTTGGTTTTTGGGCCACACCTGTTTGATGCTCAGGGATTACTCCTGGCTATGAACTCAGAAATTGCTCCTGGCTTGGGGGGACCATATGGGATGCTGGGGGGTCGAACCGAGGTCCGATCTACGCTAGCGCTTGCAAGGTAGACACCTTACCTCTAGCGCCACCTTCCCGGCCCCTTAAGTCTTCTTTCTTGTAAAACAAAAAAAGGCACAAACTTCAAAATTAGGAATTTGCTAACTGTGGGGAAGGAGTAGGGAGGAAAGAAAGGCCAGGTAAATACAGAGGTCAGATTTTCTTTTTCTCTTTCAACTGATCTTCTTTAAGTTTAACTAGGTCAAGAGTGACCACCCCTTGGGAAGGGTTCACTCGTATGAAGCGCCTGCCTTGCAAGCCTAAAAGCCAAGTTCAATCATACACACCAAGTCTGGTCCTGGTGGTTCTACTTTTTGGAACTTCTGCAATATACTACAGACAAAAAGTGGATGGATGATTGATCATATATGTGACATCAAGAGAGAAGACAGAGGAGAAAGAGAGAGGAGAGAGAAAAGGGAGGAGGGAGAGAAGAAGTGAGAAAGAGAGGGGGAGAGAGGGAGAGAGGAACAGAAAAAGAGAAGGGGAGAGAGAGGGAGAGGTAGAGAGAGACAGACCAACTAGGTCATTGTAACACCAATAAAAGGAGGGGAAATTTCATTAAAACAAATTTCACCTTACTGTGCCTACTGCTTTGAAGGGACAGGCCTGTTTAAACTTTTGATGATAAAAAAATAACACATTTTGGGGCTGGTGAGGTGGCGCTAGAGGTAAGGTGTCTGCCTTGCAAGCGCAAGCCAAGGAAGGACCGCAGTTCGATGATCCCCTGGCGTCCCATATGGGACCCCCAAGCCAGGGGCAATTTCTGAGTGCTTAGCCAGGAGTAACCCTTGAGCATCAAATGGGTGTGGTCTGAAAAACCAAAACCAAAACCAAACCAAACCAAACCAAACAAATAACACATTTCTCTATGATTTAAGAAAAACAAGGTAACTGAAACCCTTAAAACGAGCTACTTCATCTAAGTGTATAGATAAAAGCAGGAGCTTAAACTAAGATAATTACTTTTTGAAAGGCTACAACTAGATGCAGAAACTACACAGAGATACATACCAATAAAACCCTTCTTGGCAAGCTCCATGGTGAATCTCCTCGTGATCTTTTCCAATTCATTATCCTGTAAAAAAATTTACAGACATGTCAGCAGAAAGATAAGTTACATTATATTTTTATTTCTGAGACCATTTTAGTACCTTATGTAATCTCCAGCAGGTGACCTTTTATATGGCCAAACACTTAATGAGTTAATTATTTACTTGTTTTTCCATCCTTGTTAAAATACAATAGGGGTCATTAATCTCACTGATATGGGAGACAGAAGCTCTCAAATCCTTTATAAATGTATGTGTACTGAAATATTACTTTGTTACTTACAGTGTAGTTCTTAGGATTGATCTTGACACCAGCTTTGGCACCCCCAAATGGCACATCTAAAAGAAAAGGCTGAAAGTTGTTATCCCACATAAAGGACATTTTAAAAAAGTGTCATTATTTGAGCCTAATTTTCAGAAAATTCAAAAAGCCCACATATCTCTTCTAAAATGCTTTTAGTAAGTGTGCTTCATCGCTTCATCACTTCAGTAGCATTCTACTATTACTTTAGTTTCCTTTCACTTTAAATTTGGCTTTAGACTACGGAAGAGTATTTAAACAATGAACACTTAAAACCCAATTAGTGAATAAATATAAAAAATTCCTTATTTAAAAAGGATTTAGGGTCCATGATGGCTTGAAATGACGCAATTAGTGGGAGCCCGTGGTTCCTTTAGCATAGCAATGCTTCGTATATCCCTCAACAATGACAGCTGTGCAACAGCTCCCACGTTGGGGGAAAAAAATCACCCAAAAGCATCCAAAAGTGAAAGTCTCAACAGTGGCTAAGAAAATGAAGCTGACAGTAGTAGAGTTCATCTCTCTCAAACGCAAGACCCTGAATTCAATCTGGCACCCTTGATTAAGAAATGTTAGCCGGGCGGTAGCGCTAAAGGTAAGGTGCCTGCCTTGCCTGCGCTAGCCTTGGACGGACCGCGGTTCGATCCCCCGGTGTCCCATATGGTCCCCCAAGCCAGGAGCAACTTCTGAGCACATAGCCAGGAGTAACCCCTGAGCGTTACCGGGTGTGGCCCAAAAACCCAAACACCCCCCAAAAAAAAACCCAAAAAAAAGAGAAATGTTAGCTTTAAATTGTGCAACTTAAAATAGTTCTGATAAGGTATATTTTTCTATTAGTTAAAAATAACCCTGCATAATCAAATTTCTCCAAAGAGTTCGTAATAGGTAGGAGCAAAAGAGATTACTTACCAACTACTGCACACTTGTATGTCATCAGAGATGCCAAAGCTTTCACTTCATCTACGCTCACATCAGTGCTATATCGGATACCTAATGTTTTCAAAAACAAAAAATAAAAGGGTCAGAAAGGAAATTTAGAAAATCTTTTCAACATAGTGTCCACACTTTATACTTTCAGTATTTCCAAGACCAGTTGCAGTATAAAGAATCTAAAGAAAAAGCTATTAATTAAATATAGAATTACAGAATGAGCACTTTTTTGGGGGGTGAGGTGCGGTTTGCGTCACACCTGGCAGAGCTAAAGGGTTACTCCTGGCTCTGCACTCAGAAATTGCCCCTGGGCCCGGAGAGATAGCACAGCGGCGTTTGCCTTGCAAGCAGCCTATCCAGGACCAAAGGTGGTTGGTTCGAATCCCGGTGTCCCATATGGTCCCCCGTGCCTGCCAGGAGCTATTTCTGAGCAGACAGCCAGGAGTAACCCCTGAGCACCGCCGGGTGTGGCCCAAAAACCAAAAACCAAAAAAAAAAAAAAAAAAAAAAAAAAAGGTTATTTTTCGCTTTTCAGTTCTAAGATTGAAAACCTGAGTGAAGTTGATGTCTGCTGGCAAGCTGTGTGGGGCTTCCTGACACTGTGTGTTGGATCAACCTGAATACAGCTTCCATTGGGATCACAGGAATTGGTCTAAGGTACATCTTGTAAAGAGCTTTGGGAATTAAAACGTTTGTTCCCTAGATAGGAAAAATAACTCTCAGGGAGTTGGCACTCTGAAGAAAAATTCCTAGTCTTTTTTTTTTAAAACCCTGGCTTCTGAAAATTATAATATAAACATAAATTTTATTTTTTACTAATTTTTATTATAACACCATGGTTTACCAAGTTGTTCATAATGCAGTCATTTCAGGTATTAAATATTCAAACAACTAATGCCACCACTACTGCCCCTTCACCAGTGTCCTCAATCTCCTGTCCACCATAGCATGCAGGTAACAAACTCTCTTCATATTGCTTGTTACAACACCAAGGCAAAAGGAATTATCCAAACTTAGATCAACACAGGTCTAGTGGAAATGATTAGTCTTATAAGATTTATTGGGCTGTGGCTGGTGCTAGCTGAGTCTTCTATGTTACTGTTGAGATTCACTGAGCTTGGTAGATTACTATGTGATTTCCCATCAGATTTCCTGGGCTGACACTACTAAAATTTTTTTTTAATTTTTGGTTTTTGGGTCATACCTGGCAGCGCCCAGGGTTACTCCTGGCTCTGCACTCAGAAATTGCTCCTGGCAGGTATGGGGTCGGGGGTGCCATATGGGATGCTGGAATTCAAACCACCATCCTTTGGCTGGATTGGCTGCTTGCAAAGCAAACGCCCTACCGCTGTGCTATCTCTCCGGCCCTGCTACTATAATATTTTGAGATGGTACACGGCCGCCTGGATCTGTAGATTGAAAACAAATTTGGTGGCTTGGCAGTCTGAAATGTTAAGACACTTCTACCACAAGTTGTAGGGTGTGGTGCTGATTTTGTGAAAGTGCCACAGAGGTATCAGCCAGGAACTGACTATCTGGAAAGTATCAGAAGCCATTATTTTCCCTTGTAGCTTCTTGAAGAAGTTCACTGTTTATTTGCAGCAATGGCAGCGCTGCTATAAAATGTTTTAAAAGAATTATATTTATTGTATATTTGATCATAAAGAGAAAACTGTGATGCTGAACAACATTTCTGTGGTTCTCTAGAAATAATTTAAAATAAATGTAGGACCAGAGAGAGCATAGCGGTAGGGTGTTTGTCTTGTGAACGGCCGACCCAGGATGGACTCGGGTTCGATCCCCAGCATTCCATATGGCTCCCTGGATCGATTTCTTGAGAGCACCGCTGGGTGTGGCCCCAAATCCAAGAATAAATAGAAAAATATGTACATAGAAAAAATTTAACTCGCAGCTAACACTTCTGCATTCCTATTTTGTAGCTGTTTCTATCTTATTTAATGTTTTACCACAGGCTGTATATCATGTTTATAAATGATCTGAGTTTTCTACCTGTAAAGTTAGTCAGTTAAGACACATTGTTTGGGTCACTACTTTAATTCTTGGCATCTAGTGAGGACTTTTGCTTTGCATATGGCTGGATGACCTTGGTTGGATCCTTAGCACCACAAATGGTCTGTCTCATGAGCCACACCAGGGGTATCCTGAACGCAGAGCCACATGTAAGCCCCGAGCACTGTGGGTATGGCACCAAAACATTAATTCTTAGTGTCAAATACAGATGTGTTCAACACTCAAATCATATTTGTTCAATACTGAAATTATATTGTATATAAATATTTCTTTTTGGGTTAGACCTGGTGAAACATGGAATGTTGGGAATAGAACCTGGGTTGGCCGCATGCAAGGCAAACACCCTACCTGCTGTGCTACTGCTCTGGCCCCACGAATGTAAGTATTTTTTGTTTGTTTGTTTTCGGATCACACCTGGTGGTGTTCAGGGATTACTCCTGGCTCTGCACTCGAAGTCGCTCCTCACAGGCACAGGGGACCATATGAGATGCTGGGATTTAAACCACCTCTATTCGAATCAGCTGTGTGAAAGGCAGGCCCTATCACTGTGCTATCTCTCTGGCCTGATAATAAGTATTTCTTGACTCCTAAAAAAAAAAGGTGAAGGAGGTAGAGTTCCATAGTACAGTGGGTAGGTTATTTGCTGTGCATGCTGCTGACATGGGCTCCATCCTTGGCACCTCAAAGTAATTCCTGACAACAGAGCCAGAAGTAATCTCTGAGTATCACTGGATATGGCCCAGGACAAAGAAAAAATTAGGGTGGAAAATCAGAAAAGTGATGATTACTAAAAACTGGCATATATGTATATACCAAACAATAAGCCATAAATGTCTATATGTATTATGAAAAGTACTAAATACATCAAGTCCTTTTAGAAAGAACTCCAGAAAAATATTCTTTTACTTTTCTTTTTTTTTTTTTTTTGTTTTTTGTTTTTGGGCTACAACCAGAGGCACTCAGGGTTACTCCTGGCTCTGTGTTCAGAAATTGTTCCTGGCAGGCTTGAGGGACCATATGGAAGGTGGGGATTGAACTTGGGTCTGTCCCAGGTCAGCCCCCCAGAAAAATATTCTTGTGTTTATGAAATCAAACATTTATACCTAAAATGAAAATTCTGTTAAATCTTAACACAGGAGTTGTGATAATTATTACAAATTCCTATGCCGTTAAAAATTAAAACAAAAACTACTTTTGTGAAAGATATGTAAGCCAATATGATCAAAATAAAAATTAAAAAAAAATTAAAACAAAAACTAAGGGGCCAGAGAGAGAGAGAGCACAGCAATAGGGTGTTTGCCTTGCATGTGGCCAACTCATGATTCCTGGCATCCCATATGGTCCTTCTGAGCCCACCAGAGTGCAGAGCCAGGAGTAACCCCTGAGTGCTGGATGGGTGTGACCCCAAAACAAAACAAAACAACCTAACAAATATTAAGTGTGTTTTAAAAAATTTGGGGCTGTGAGGAAGAAATTTTAAGCTTCTTGCCTTGCTAAGTGTACTCAGGGGTTATATCAATGAACAGAGCCAGGAGTAAGCCCTGAGCATAGGTGTGGCTCAAAAAAATCAAAATTGGGGCCGGAGAGATAGCACAGCTGCGTTTGCCTTGCAAGCAGCAGATCCAGGACCTAAGGTGGTTGGTTCAAATCCCGGCGTCCCATATGGTCCCCCGTGCCTGCCAGGAGCTGTTTCTGAGCAGATAGCCAGGAGAACCCCTGAGCACCGCCAGGTGTGGGCCAAAAACAAAAAAAAAAATCAGAATTAAAATTTTAAATATTTTAACAATTATTTATTTTGTAACATATTTATTTATTTATTTATTTATTTTGGTTTTTGGGTCACATCTGGCAGCACTCAGGGGACCATATGGGATGCCGGAATTCAAACTATGGACCTTCTGCATGCAAGGCATGTACTTACTCACCTGGAAAGGGACAAACATTCTTTTTTTGTTGCTTTTTGGGTCACACCCGACAGCATGCACAGGTTACTCCTAGCTCTAAGCTCAGAAATCACTCCTGCAGGCTCGGGCGACCATATGGGATGCCGGGATTCGAACCACCGTCCTTCTGCATGCAAGGCAAATGCTCTACCTTCATGTTATCTCTTTGGCCCTGGGATAAACATTCTTAGGCTTCCTATCAGAACTGCATGGACAGTTGGCAAAAGGAGTACACTTTTTTTGTTTGTTTGTTTTTGGGCCACACTGGGTAACACTCAGGGGTTACTCCTGGCTATGCGCTCAGAAGTCACTCCTGGGGACCATATGGGACGCCGGGGGATCGAACCTCGGTCCCTCCTACGCTAGCGCTTGCAAAGCAGACACCTTACCTCTAGTGCCACCGCGCCGACCCCAGGAGTACACTTTAATAACACCTCAACTGGCATCAATTATTACTGCTATTACAAAATTGTGGCAAATATAAACCTTTTTTAAAAGTTTACAGCAATAATTTTAATAAATAGCTTAATAAAACTCAATGTCATTATTTCTCAAAATAACTTCATGAAGGGGCTAGAAAGATAATACCATAATAGTTAAGAGAATTAATTGCCTTGTACACAGCTGACTCTGATTTAATCCCCAACCCCAGAATCACTTCTGAGCCTGAGCATAGAATCAGAAATAGCCTGTAGACACACACTACAGGTGAGGGTGTTGATCCCTCACCCCCATGATAAAATAAATTCATGGGAATAGTAAAATAGCATACTTCAATAGCATTAAAAAATACTACTTTCAAAGCCCATGTAAGTAGTTAATGAATTATTTCAATTTACTTTCATCCTTCTCTCCCCATCCCAAAATATTTGGCTGGCTGAGTTGACAGGGCAGTTCCTTTTCCCCACCATTTTAGGGGCACACATTCAGCAGTGCTTATTCCTGGCTCTGTGCTCAGGAGACCATATGGGGTGCCAGGGATCAAACATGTCAGCTGTATGGAAGGCTGCTGTTGTCTTGCTCCCACAGTTATGGCAGGCTCGGGGAACCATATGGGATGCTGGGATTCGAACAACCAACCTTCTGCATGAAAGGCAAATGCCTTACCTCCATGCTATCTCTTCGGCCCCCCACAGTTCTTTTTTTAACTCCAGGAAAATGTTACTTTCTCTTCTCGGGGCAGGAGAGAGAGTACAGGTAAGTATACCATATGCCTTTCATATGGTGACCTGGATTGGATACTCAGCATCCCATATGTTTCTCCAGAGCCTTCCAGGAGTAATTCCTGGGTATTGAGCCAGGAGTAACCACTGCGCACGGCCAGGTGTGGACCTCAAACAAGATAAAACCAAAAAAGAAAAGTGATTTTCTCTAATGTAATATTTTAACGGGAAACTAAACAACATACATTAATAACCCAACAGGAAATCCCAATATTTTAGACAGAGGTAGAAATCAGAAACTAGACCATCCTTTTATAAAATAACATAAATAAAACCATCTATTTAATTACAACAGTCCTGGAGCCATGAGTCAGAAACTGTGCAGTTTAACCAAAACATGTTTCCACCAGATGGAACCAGGAATTTTTGCTTATGGAGTGGAATGTTCTAGCCACACTCATTTAGAGAGCTTCTCTGTTAAGACAAAGAATAAAAGCAGTTATATAAGTGACTTCTCACCACAAGCATGTTCTGCCAGTTATACACCAATGAATATCTACTAGTGCACTGAGACAATGGAAGATCTATTAAAAACAAAACAAAACAAAAAAAAAAAAACTAAGGTAGGGGCCGGAGAGATAGCATGGAGGTAGGGCGTTTGCCTGACATCCAGAAGGATGGTGGTTCGAATCCCTGCATCCCATATGGTCCCCGTGCCTGCCAGGGGCAATTTCTGGCAAGGGTCTCAAATTCGCTCTGTACAACATTTTGTGGCCCTGCCCTAGAGGAATCTTTTTTTGTTTTGTTTTGTTTTGTTTTTAGTTGTTTGGGTCACACCACCCAATGTTCAAGGCTTACTACTGACTTTGCACTCAAGATCACCCCAACTTTGTCTCCTGCGGCCCCCAGGTAAATTGAGTTTGAGACCTCAGGCATAGATCCAGGAGTAACTTCTGAGCACTGCCGGGTGTGACCCAAAAACCAAAACCCCCCCCCAAAAAAAACAAACAAAAAAAAAACTAAGGTAAGTAGCTGTCAAGGGAATATATCCTAGACCATGCGAGATGGGGAGAAATGTAAACACAGAAACAAGTGTAGGCTATAATGTTAGGACCCCAGAAGAAATGTTTCCATTTTGGAACCAAAGCGATAGCACAACTGGTAGGAAATTTGTCTTTTTTTTTTTTTTTTTAAATATGGAACGCTTCACGAATTTGTGTGTCATACTTGCACAGGGGCCATGCTAATCTCTGTATCGTTCCAATTTTAGTATATGTGCTGCTGAAGCGAGCACGACATTTGTCTTTTAAGTGGCTGACCCAAGCTCAATCCCTGGCATCCCACATGGTCCCTCTGAGCCTATTATGAGTAATTTCTGAGCAGAGCCAGAAGTAACTGTGTTGCCCAAAACAAAAAACTACAAAGCTTTCATTTTTATTTCCCCCCCTTTTTTTGGTTTTTGGGCCATACCCAGCGGTGCTTAGGGGACCATATGGGATGCCTGGAATTGAACCCGGTCTGTTCCTGGTCAGCTGTGTGCAAGGCAAACAACCTACTGCTGTGCTATTGCCCTGGCCCCTCATTTTGACTTTTTAATTCATCACTGATAAGTGAATGTTACTGTGGAGGCCGGTGCATACACTATACTATTAAAGGATCACTTGAACTGTTAATCTGAAAAACAAAAAAATATTCTGCAGCTATATCTGAGACAAACCATAGTATAGGAATTACGCACACCTAGTAAAAGCTATTGTTTACCTCCTCTGAGATGGAAAACAAAAAAGCATTATTAAAATTATCTAGCCACCACTTAATAACTATGTCTGCAGAAGAAAATGCAACTCCAGTGAGTGTAAAACCAGTGAGTTTAGGAGAATATGTCTAATTAAACACATGAAGGACACAATGATGTACATAATTCAAAATTCTCAAAGAGGTGCTCACTTCGACAGCACATATACTAAAAATGGAACGATACAGAGAAGAGTAGCATGGCCCCTGCGCAAGGATGACACGCAAATTCATGAAGCGTTCCATATTTAAAAAATAAATTCTCAAAGAGGGAAAACCTAGCATTTTTGAGCATCTAATTAAAAATTACTCAATTTGAAGACAAAAATCATTTAATAAAGGGTAAACAGTTTACCGACATAGACAAATGTCAGAAAATCTTAAAACATCTTACAATGAAAGCAAAAAGGAGCTTATTTGCAGTCTATTTTCTTTCCTTTATAAAAATAAAACCAGGCCCTCTCTCCTTTCCGGTGAGACAGGAAGTTTGTTACAGTAGCTTAAAGTAAGCAGGGCCAACAAGAATTAGACAGGGTGGAGAGAGAAACTTAGAAGCACTAAAACACTTACTCCAAAAATGGAGGAAAGTAAATCTCAGTTTTTTAGCTATCATAAAATCTTTGCATGCAGGATCTCTGGAGTTTGTACAGGTACTATACTGCATGGTCTCCTGAACGGTATGGGGAACAATCACCCTGACCCCAAGCTAGGAGTAGCCCAAAAATAAAAACCAAACCAAAAAAGCTGACTTGACAGTATTTTGGGACAAACTGGTATCCAGATGTCTCAATCAGAGTACTAATGAAATGAAGACATCAGCAACCTACATACAACACAAAAGTATTTCTCTGTCTTTGAATTACTAAATATAATCCTCACTATCCTCAAGAGTCTAATGATTGCCGTACACTGTTTTTCTAGGAGAAACTAAAAGCAGAAATAAAAACGAACTGAAGTTGCTATGGTGATAAAACACACTAGCAATTTATTACTTTGAAAATGATTTGGCAGAAACCACACTGAGTAGCTTGAATTTTTCTTTCTTCATCTAGTTAGCAAAGGCCTCTAGCAACTGATTCATTGTTATTTTTATGATTCATTTCTAAAATTCAAATAATTTCTTTTACCCTGTTATTTTTTTTGGGGGGGAATTCCTACAATAAATCACAGAGAGTTTATTCTTGGCTCTGCACTCAGGAATTACTCCTGGTAGTGCTCAGGGGACGATCGGTTGGTTACATGGGATGCTGTGGTTTGAACCCAGGTTCAAACCCAGGTAGGCAAAAGCCTACCTGCTATGCTTGTTGCTCCAGTCATTATCCCCATTCTTAAAATATTTAAACCTGGATTTTTTTAAAATAGGATTTGATTCATTCATCTGAAACCGAATTTTCAATTTTATCCTCTCACTCTTTTTCTTGACCATATGCAGTGGTGTTCTGGGTTTACTCCTGGCTTTGTGCTTAGCTATTATTTTTTGGGGGTGGGGGTGGGTTACACTTTGGAACCTGGACTCAAACCCTAGGTTTGCCACAAGTGGGTTAGAGGATAGTATATAGCATCTGACAATTGGAGATCACTCCTGGAGAGGATCCAGGGATCATATGTAGCACTGAAGATAAAACCAAGATTGTTTGCACACAGGCATACACACACCAACCTGCGATACTACTGTCCTGCTCAGATACTTTTCACACTAATAAATGTTGGTTTTTGATTTTCCACTCAAAGCAATTCTCCTATTCCCTATGAACTCCAAATAAGTATCTTTTATTGTTGTTTTTGTTTTTTTGGGTCACACCCGGCAGCGCTCAGGGGTTACTCCTGGCTCTATGCCCAGAAATTGCTCTTGGCAGGCTCGGGGGACCATATGGGATGCCGGGATTCGAACCACCGTCCTTCTGCATGCAAGGCAAACACCCTACCTGCATGCTATCTCTCTGGCTCCATTTTTTAAAAAAAATTTTAATAATTTTGTTTCCCCCACCACCAATGTTCCCCATACCCCTCCACCCACAACCCCTGTCTGTATTCAAGACAGGCATTCTACTTCTCTCACTCATGGTAGTTGTTAGTGTTCTAAATGCACTCTCCCCTCCGTGAGGTGAGCTTCATATCGAGAGCCAGTCCTTCTGGTCCTCATCTCTGGACATTATTACAATAATGTCTTTTGTTTTTCTTAAAACCCATAGATAAGTGAGACTATTATGTGTGTGTGTGTCTCTCTCTCTCCCTCTGATTTATTTCACACACTTCATCTCTCCTGATGGCTGCATACTATTCAATTGTGTATATGTACCACAGTTTCTTTAGCCATTCATCTGTTGAAGGACATCTTGGTTGTTTCCAGAGTCTGACTATTGTAAATAGTGCTGTGATGAATATAGGAGTGAGGACGGATTTTTTCTATTTCATTTTTGTGTTCCTTGGGTATATCCCTAGGAGTGGTATAGTTGGATTGTATGGGAGCTCCATTTCCAGTTTTTTTGAGGAATCTCCATACTGTTTTCTGTAAGGGCTGAAGTAGACAGCATTCCCACCAGCTGTGAATGAGAGTTCCTTTCTCCCCACATCCCTGCCAGCACTTACTGTTCTCATTCTTTGTCTCACCCCATTTCTATTGCACATGTTGGCCTCCCAGATTTCTATTCAACCTAGAGACTGGGGATTGTATAACTAATTGACTGGGGATTATACAACTCCTCCTCAGTCAAGTTTGATAATTTGCTTTAACTGCTCAAGAACTCAGGAAAAGGGGGCTGGAGCCATAGCACGGCAGGGAAGGCATTTGCCTACCTGGGTTCTATCCCTGGCATCCCATATGGTCCAACGAGCCTGCCAAGAATAATTTCTGAGCATAGTCAGGAGTAATCCCTGGGTGCCAGCTGGGTGTGGCCCCAAAACCTGGAAATACTTTACTTGTAACTGTGTACTTTGAGAATCCCTAGTGCAGGAACTTCTGTTCCTATGAAGCTGGGACCTGGCACCCATCCTGGCTCCCCGAATGCAACAGTATAGGGATTTTTTTTTTTTTGGGCCACACCCGGTAATGCTCAGGGGTTACTCCTGGCTATGTGCTCAGAAGTTGCTCCTGGCTTGGGGGACCATATGGGACACCGGGGGATCGAACCGCGGTCCGTCCAAGGCTAGCGCAGGCAAGGCAGGCACCTTACCTTTAGCGCCACCGCCCGGCCCCTACAGTATAGGGATTTTTATAAGAGCTTCTTCACACAGCCAAAAATGGGTTACTATCTCAATTGCTAGTCTCCTCTCCTTCTGGAGGATGGGGTAAGAAGCAGAAAGTCCCGAATTTCTAACCAGCCCCCATATCCTGAAGCCATCAAGGCAATCAGAAAAGAGAAGCATTGCCACATTGGAACAATCGTTTTTATTAGGTAATTCTAAGGGATTAAAGAGCTCAGAGTCTGTCTGTAGAGTAAAAATCCAGGTATTAGAACAAAAGATGTTTCTAGTATCCTATCATTTAGGAAATGACAAGGATTTTAGGAGTTCTGGGACAGAAACTTGTTATGATGTCACAAAATCTTATTTTTAACTAACAGAAACAGTCAACCCCTATAGTCCAATTCATTATACACAATCCTTCCTCATGTTTTGGCTGAGCCACATTCTCCACTGGAAATGACCTTTTCCCTGCCCAATTCCTATCCAGCCTTCCTTACTTCCAGGTCAAAGTCAGTTGCTCCCTCATATTGATTTGAATCCTAACTGTAGTAATATCCTATTCAATGTGTTTTCAATTGTGTCATATATTGACTAGAGTCAGGAAAAGAAAATAATAGAAATAGAATACTGATCAAAAAGAGAATGACAGTGTAGAAGAAAATTTCAGATGAAAGGATCGAGGGGAGAGGCCAGAGAGATAGCAGAGCGGTAGGTAGGGCTTTTGCCTTGCAAGCCGACAACCCAAGACAACCCGAGACCGACGTTGTTTCGAATTCTGACATCCCATATGGTCCTCTGTGCTTGCCAGAAACGATTTCTGAGCACAGAGCCAGGAGAGTAACCGGAGCGCAGACGGGTGTGCCCCCTCCCAAAAAAAGGATCGAGGAGAAGTCAATGTCAATGTAAAGTTTGCAAGTGATCCAAAACAAAACAACAAGACAAAAACCCTACATAGGAGACAATAAGAAAAAGATGAGAAAAGAAAAAGTTGACATAACCTTTACCTTAAAAATAATCCCTCATCAAGCAAGTAATGGAAAAGAGAAGATATTCTGGTGGAGGATGTGATATAAGAACATTGTGAATTACCAATGTTTCCCTCCACCTCAGCACATGATGGGTTGTGTCCCCCTCAAAAAAATAATTTTACTACTTAATAAAGGCCCCAAGTTTATGCTTCATGGAAAATCTAATGTTAGAGATCTTTTTTTGTTTTGTTTTGTGTTTGGACCACACCCGGTGTCCTGAAAATCGCTTCTGGCTCAAGAACATACGTCACTTATGGGACGCTGGGAATCAAACTCAGGTCCGTCTTGAGTCAGTCTCATGCAAGGCAAACGTCCTACTGCTGTGCTGTTACGCCAGCCCCGGTTAGAGATCTTTTAATTGTATTATAAAACTCAATATACAAAGTAAATAGTCTCAAGCCTGGGAATTTCCAAAAGTCAAAAGTTAGTATTTTAATCTTTAATGGTTTGTTTTTAGGCCACACCAGGAAGAGCTCAGGGATTACTCCTGGCTCTACGCTAAGAAATAGGGGGATCACATGGGATGCTGGGAATCAAACCTGAGTCAGCTGTGTACAAGGCATATGCCTTCCCTGCTGTGCCATGGCTCTGGCCCAATCTTTTCAAAGTAATTAGATAAAAGTAATTTTTCTATGCAATTTAAATTATTAACAGTTATACCATTTCTTTCGATGACATGCCAGAAAATTAACTTTATTTCTTATTAGTCTTAATGTTTAAGCACTGCCAGTTTTATTGGAGTTTAAGTCCATTTGTTACTTGTTCTCCAATTTTTGATGCTCTAATTCTTACAATGTCCTCTGCATAATGAGTGAGTAGTGTTTGTCTTCCTGAACATGGGGTTTTTACTGCCAAAGTAAATCATTCAGACACAAATGATGGAAGACTGAATGATATCCACATTGGGCCAGTACAAGACTGAATGATAATCTGATATAAGCTATTATCATATATTGGGGGTAGGGCATAATTGTATTTTGTTTTCCTAAAATTAAAAAAGCATAACAAATGCAAATGAAATTTTAGTTATATTTCAAATTTAACTAGAAAGCATTAACAGCAACACAAATCCCCAAAACTAAAGTATGAGGACATAAAAGATATATTATCTTTTCTTTTTCTAATTCAGGTTTCTGATTGAGTCAAATCTCAAATTTAACATATAAAGATACCTTCAAAAGTGACATTTTCTCAATGTATTAGATGCAGACACACATACTTATAAAACTATTAGAAATACTGTCTAGGTGAGGCCGGATAGATAGCATAGCAGTAGGGTGTTTGTTTGCCTTGCATGCAAATGCAAATTCAGGAAGAATGGTGGTAGGATCCTGGCATCCCATATGGCTCCCCATGCCTGGCAGGAGCAATTTCTGAGCAGAGCAAGGAGTTGCCACTGGGTATAACACCAAAACTCAAAACAAACAAACAAATACTGTCTAGGGATGTGACTTAGTGCTAGAGTACTTGTCTTAAATTGCAGCATGAGATCCTGGGTTTGATTGCAAACAGTTCAGACCTCCAAGCATCACTGGGGTGACCCACAAGCATAAGCTAGCTTGGTGTGGTTATAAAACAACTAACAAAAAATAAACTGTAAATTTATTTAGTATATTTAAAACCTACATTTTGATGGTTGTCAATTCAACAAGATAGAAGTAATTCAGAGATGATGTTTTTGTTTTTTTTTTTGGTTTTTGGGCCACACCCGGCGTTGCTCAGGGGTTACTCCTGGCTGTCTGCTCAGAAATAGCTCCTGGCAGGCACGGGGACCATATGGGACACTGGGATTCGAACCAACCACTTTTGGTCCTGGATCGGCTGCTTGCAAGGCAAATGCCGCTGTGCTATCTCTCAGGGCCCGGAGATGATGTTTTTAATGATAGGCAGTGACGTTTCTTTTTATTTTGGCCCTGTCAGGTAGGGTCCTCTCAGGAGACTTTATGGTGGTTCAGGGATGGAAAGGGGTTAACTGTGCTAGAAAAGCACTATAACTCCTGTACTGGCCCCACATGTGGATATCTCATTGTAAAGCACTATCTACTAATGGTCTTCTCTGTAGTCTTACCCAAGTTCTACCATTCAACACAAAATTACACCATTATACCTCAGAGGTGGACTTCAGTGTTTAGCTGCCTCTTTGCCCAGCACCCCTACATTCTATGCCAGAAAGATCAAAAACCATCTAATACTTCCCTGCTTATTTCTTTTTTTTCAAGGGGGGGTCAAACCCGGCAGTGCTCAGGGGTTACTCCTGGCTCTATACTCTTGGCAGGCTTGGGGGAACCATTTGGGATGCCGGGATTCCAATCACCATCCTTTTGCATGCAAGGCAAATAAATGCCTTACCTCCATGCTATCTCTCCAGCATATTTCTAAGTTTTTCTTTTTTGGTTTTTGGGTCACACCCAGCAGCACTCAGGGGTTACTCCTGGCTCTCTGCTCAGAAATCGCTCCTGACAACCACATGGGATGCCAGTATTCGAACCACCGTCCTTCTGCTTGCAAGTTAAACACACTACCTCCATTCTATCTCTCCAGTCCTAAGTTTTTCTTCTGGGGCAGGGTGGATGTCATACTTAGTTGTGCTTAGAGGCTAGCTATCCTCGCTCAGTACTTAGGAGACAATATAGACTGAGAATTGAAACTAGGGTTCCTGCAAGCAAAGTATGAGCTTTAGCTCCTTAAAGCAACTCTGTTGAGCCTTACTTAGCTATAGTTATATGAAATATGTCACTTTCAGAAGATTGCACTCAAAGGCTCGTCTAGACTATACCATGATGTTCATTTTTTTTTTAACTTGGTTTTTGGGTCACACTTGACGATGCTCAGGAGTTACTCCTGGCTATGTGCTCAGAAATCGTCCTGGATTGGGGGACCATAAGGGACGCCGGAGGATAGAATCGTGTTCTGTCCTAGGCTAGCGTGGGCAAGGCAGATGCCTTACCGTTTGAGCCACCGGCTCCAGCCCCCATGTTTATTTTTAAAGCTCTATAATATAAGGAAGAATAAGATACATAAGTTTCAATCTAAAAACAATGTGAATGGGAGAAGAGGCTGGAAGGAAAGAATTAAGAGTCCTATTATTATAAGAAGCTATTACCAATCCTGTTTTTTAAAAATTCACTTAAAATTAAAACTTACTTTTTTTTTTTGGTTTTTGGGCCACACCCGGTAACGCTCAGGGGTTACTCCTGGCTATGCGCTCAGAAGTCGCTCCTGGCTTGGGGGACCATATGGGACGCCGGGGAATCGAACCGCGGTCCGTCTCCTAGGCTAGCGCAGGTAAGGCAGGCACCTTACCTCCAGCGCCACCGCCCGGCCCCCAAAACTTACTTTTCAATATTTTGTTTGTGAGGCCTACTAGGCAGGGATCAGAGGCCATATCTGGTTTGCTGTTTAGCAGACAATGTGGCGCTAGGGACAGAATCCAGGCCTCCTGCATGCATGCAGATCTTTTTGAACTATTTCTCTGGTTCCCAAACTGATTTCTAAATGTCAAACATCCTTCTTCCTAAAATGAAGTGACAGTACAGCAGGAAGGGCATTTGCCTTGCATGTGACTGACCTGAGTTCAATAACCGGCATTCCATATGGAGGACCCAGAGCCTGCCGGGAGAGATCGCTGAGCATCATATGACCCAGGAGTAATCTCTAACCACCAATGTGTGTTGCCCCCAAACCAAAAATAAATAAATAAAATGGTAGACAAGTTATAGGTAAAGCCAAGGGAACACAGACAAGTTTATCCTAAGGAAGTTAATTAATAGGAACATCAATTGCTGCTTTATAATGTTTTGGTTTTGGGCTACCCTGGTGGTACTTAGTGATGAATCATATAAAGTGTCAAAGATAGAACCTAGGTTGGTCTCCTGCAAGGCAAACTCCTAACCCTCTGTCCTATCGCTTCAACTTCAATTACTTTCAATAATAATTTTCAACTGCTATTATTTTTAATTACATTTATGTCTCTGAGAGACAGGACAAAAATTAAGACTTGCGTACACCATACTGATTTGGTCCATGGTATTGTCACAAATGGAACATTGAGCACTGCCAGGAGTTACTCTAGCTGGGTACGGATCAAAACTTCCTTTTCCAAAAGAACCTTTTGAAGACATTTCTAAAAGTATAAGGTCTGGGGCCCGGAGAGATAGCCTAGCGGTTTTTGCCTTGCAAGCAGCCGATCCAGGACCTAAGGTGGTTGGTTCGAATCCCGGTGTCCCATATGGTCCCCCGTGCCTGCCAGGAGATATTTCTGAGCAGACAGCCAGGAGTAACCCCAGAGCACCGCTGGGTGTGGCCCCTCCTCAACAAAAAAAAAAAGTATAAGGTCTGGCAAATATTCATCTGTTAAATGTGTTTGCCAGGCTTTTGCATGTAAGACCTGTGCTGTAGCACTGAACTATCTCCTTAGCACTGTTGAGGGAGGGGGAAAATGTGTGTGTGTGTGTGTGTACGTACGTACGTACAGTATTTGAGGGCAGAGGAGTACCACACATGGTAGCATTCAGGTTTATTCCTAGCTGTCTGCATTCAGGAATGACTCCTGACAAGGTCAGGGAATCAAATGTAGTACTGGGATCAAAGTAAGTTAACTACATGCCAGGCAAGCAATACACCTTATCCACTGTACTATTACTCTGGCCACTTATTGAAAATTATTTATTTTCTGCTTCCCCAGCCCTCCATGACTGGTAGTGCTCAGAAATCACTCCTGGCTCTGCTCTCAGGTATCACTCCTGGTGGTGCTCAGGGTGCATATGGGGTGCAAGGGATCTAATCTGGGGTAGTCCAAGTGTAAGGCAAGCTTCCTTCCCACTGCACTGCTCTCTGCTCCCAGATCCTCTTTAAAACACTCTGCAAATAGCCAACAGATAAAATGGATAGGAAGTTCCTGGAGCAACACTTTGAAATCTCTAGTACCCAAATTTTGCTTATCACCTATTTAAAACATCTAAAACATACAAAAATGTTTTTAGGGACTGGAGAAATAGAATACATATAGCACTTGACTTGATGTGGATAATCCTATTCAATACTTGGCCAACATTATGGTTCCCTAGCAAAGTTGTAAGTATCCCCTGAGCACTGTTGGGTGCGGCACAAATACTCCCTCCAAGGTCTTTTTTTGGGGGGTAGAAGGGGTGGAAGCTACTCCCAGCTGTGCTCAGTGCTTATTCCTGGCTTTGTACTCAGGGATCACTCCAAGTAGACTCGAAGGTTCATATGGGGTGCCTGAGACAAAAATCAGGTCAGCCATGTGCAAGGTAAGTGCTCTATTTGATATGCTCTGGCCAGTTTTTGTGAGTAATACATTCCTCCCCGAGTCTATTGTCTTCATAGTCTTTCCAATTCCTTTAAATAAGGAATTTCACATTATATTATCTTACAATGCTTGAAATGAATTCACCGTTTATTGAAATAGTTTCTATTTATTTGTATGTTTTCGAAGTTGTGCTTTACAGTTGTACCTTATAAACGGGAAACAAATCTAACAGAATTGTATCATTTTCACTGAAGTGCTACAATAAATGTTTAAGTATAGTTGATGCATCGATGCAGTTTGTTGCTAGACTAACATTTTGGTATTAAAACTACTGTGTTAACAGTCAGAAGAGACTAGAGCCTGAGCGGTGGCACAAGCGGTAGGACGTTTGCCTTGCATGCAGCCGTTTCGAACAGATGGTGGTTCGAATCCTGGCAACCCATATGGGCCCCCGTGCCTGCCAGGAATAATTTCTAAACACAGAGCCAGGAGTAATCCCTGAGCACTGCCAGGTGTGACCCCCGCCCTCCCAAAAGTTTGTGGAGCTGTAATTTATAAAAATAGAAGGCCTTATTTTAAAACAGAATAGGGGCTGGAGTGATAGCACAGTGGTAAGACATTGCTTTGCACAAGGCTGACCTGGGATGGATGCGGGTTTGATCCCTAGCATCCCAAATGGCCGCAAAACCAAACCAAACCAATTCAAACACCCAACAAATCAGAATAATATAAAGAACTGCAAGGAAAGTAAGCCAGAACCTACTAAAAAATAAAAACACTGGTTTATTTGTATATTTTAAAGATTAAGTCTGAAACTGCTGCCAATAAAATTTAACATTAATAAAGTCCATGTTAAAAGACAAAACCTGTAACTGCTAACATTACCCACTACTCCAACGCTTTTGTTCCGTTTTTTTTTTTGGGGGGGGGAGTCTGAACATATATTCCTGATTTAGAGAATAAAGGAGTGGTAGAAGGAAGGCAGATATAACAGACTCACAGCATGCACCTTTTATATAATTCTGGAGTCAGAAAGGAAAATTAGAGGTCAAGTCATTCCAATGTTGGCTTTTAAAAGGGGAAACTAGTGAGCTAGAGGATAATTTAAACTCCAAGGGTGAAGTTCTCAAAGTAGGTGATGGTGAATGCAAATCTAACAAATAAAAGTAAATCATTAATTAGTGTGAAGCAACCTTTGTTCCCAGGCTGGAAATGCCAGCAGAGCTCAAATTTTTCTGGTAGAGATATTCCTAAAAATTATCCTAGAAGCCAGCTGGTAGAATAAAACTCTCCTCTAGGATTAGACACACACATAAAGAGTATAGTAACATCCTCTGTATTAGTCAAGCCACCTCCATTGAGACTCTTCACCTACTTGGGATCTCATTCCACCTTTTTTTTTTTTGATTTCTGGGTCACACCCGGCAGTGCTCAGGGGTTACTCCTGGCTCAGCGCTCAGAAATCACTCCTGGCAGGCTTGGGGCACCATATGGGATGTCGGGATTCGAACCACCGTCCTTCTGCAAGGCAAACGCTTTATCTCCACGCTATCTCTCTGGTCCCTCATTCCACTTTTTTAAATAGAAAAAGTGGCTTTGCCCTTTCTCTTATAGGTTACTTTTAAGCACCTTTAAAGATAATATTATGCAACTTACTGGCGAAAGAAACATTGATTGAAAAGGCAAAGCTCGTATTTATTCAAAGAGAAAGCATCTGACTACATAAATCATATTTATATGCATTTCAAAAATGTAAACTCCTGGTTAAGACTTGGAGAAGAGTAAATCAGATACCAACTCCTATTTTCCTATACTTCAATCTTTTCCCCCCAGCTGGGCTCCGGTGCTAGCCAGGGCTGGTACACACCCCCAGGGCTATTTCATTCCATTGGCTGGCAAGCCGTCCCGCAGTTTACACCCTTTTAGATTTACTGTCAGGACGCCCGGTGTTTGTCAAAGATGTCACACCACTCGGGCATTACTTTTTTTGGTTAAGAAACGGAAGTGATCGGGATAGACAATAACCTACGTGAAGCGATCAAAGTCTACATGAGTAAATCCGTCATAAGACTGTCACGTAAGTTCTGCTAGGGTGTCTCTGTGGTAAACAGGGAACCCCAACCCGCCCTGCATCGGGAAAAAAAAAATCATTTCCTAGCCTGCCTTTCAGAATCTGAGTCACAGCAAATGGACCAAAAAAAAAAAAAAAAAGTGCACAGATCCAAATCAAGAAGGGGAGAGATGTTCCCTTTTTTTTTCTTTCTAGAAGTACATTTCATGGGGACCCACCCTTGGTGAGTCATTCGCAGCGGAATCAAAAGAATAGAGCGGTGCAGCAGCAGCATCAACCTCTGCAGGAATTGGGGAGGGAGGGAGGGAGGGAGGGTGGCTCTCGGGGTGGAAAGGAGATGGGTTGGGGGCTGTGCTTAGTTTCAGGGTTGCAGCAATGACTCGAGGCGGAGTGGGGTGGTGTGGTGTGCGAGCAAGCAAAAAGAACCCGCCTGGGCCCAGCGGTGCAGTGGAATCCCGGGCCTGCATGCATGCACGCAGCGGGACTGAGCTACCCCGGGCATACATGTAGCGGGACTGGGCGACCCCGGGCATATATGTAGCGGGACTGGGCGACCCCGGGCATACATGTAGCAGGACTAGGCGATCCCGGGCATGAATGCATCGGGACCGGGCGACCCCGGGCATGCATGTAGCGGGGTTGGGCGACCCCGGGCATACGTGCATCGGGACTGGGCGACCCCGGGCATGCATGTAGCGGGACCGGACGACCCCGGGCATGCGTGCAGCGGGGTTGGGCGACCCCGGGCATACATGCAACGGGACTGGGCGACCCCGGGCATACATGTAGCGGGGCTAGGCGACCCCGGGCATGCATGCAGCGGGGCTGGGCGACCCCGGGCACGCATGCACCGGGACTGGGCGATCCCGGGCACGCATGCACCGGGACTGGGCGATCCCAGGCACGCACGCACCGGGGCCGGGCGCTCACCTCCTTTGCAGGGCGTGCGGTGCTGGCTGTGCTGCGCCCGGTAGCCCTCGATGACCTCCCAGGAGCCGTCGTCGCGGCGGATGGGGAAGGACAGGCTGAGCACATGGTTGCAGGGCTTGATGATGCGCAGGATGCCGCGCACCCGGTTGCGCTTCTGCTCGGCGCTCTCGCGCGTCCGGAGGTCCTCCACCAGCTTGTCCTCCACGATGCTGGCGCCGCGGTCGAAGAAGCCCTCCACCATCTTGAAGAAGTTGGGGTCGTCCTCGCGGTCGGCGGCCGCCTCGCTGTAGTGGCGCCGGGGGGGCCGCGGCGGCGCGAGGCCGGGCGGGGAGGCGGCGGCGGAGACGGCGGCGGCGGGCACGGAGCCGGGCTGCGCGCGGGCGCGGCCGAGCAGAGCGGCCGAGTCGGCGAGCGCTTCGCCCAGGCGGCGGTACATGGCGGCGACGGAGCTGAGACGCGCGGGCGGAGGACACCGGCGAGCGAGCGAGCCGAGCCGAGCCGGACGAGGAGGCCGGGCGCGGCGCGGGTGCCCTTTTCAAGCCGCGGCTTCCTGCCTCCCGCTGTCCCCACCCTCAAGTGGGAGGCGGCCCGGGGCAGCCGGCTGCGGGCCGACGTCGCCTGTGAATGGCCCGGCCCGGGGCGCGCGCGCCGCCCAGAGAACGGCGGCGGCGGCCGCGGCGCCCCCGCCTCCGCCTCCGCCTCCGCACCCCGCCCGCGGCGGCGCGTGCCGGCGAGGGGCCGCGCAGGCGCGAAAAAGCCGGGCGCGCACGCGCGTGGGGCGAGTGGGCGGAGCCAGGGCGCCCCAGAGGCGGTCCGGGACTTCGGGGAGGCGACGTCTCTCCGCTCCGTGAGTGAGCGGGAAGCGCGCGAGTGGGCGGGGCCAGGGCGCCCTGAGGCGGTCCTGAACTTCCGGGAGGCGAAGCCTCTCCGCTCTGAGTGGGCGTGGCCAGGGTGGGCGGGCGTGGCCAGTGCGTCCTGACGAAGTTCTGGACTTCCGCTTGGCCGCGTCTCTCCACTCTTTGAGTGGGCGGAGCGAGTGGTGGTGGGCGGGGTCATGTCGTGTGGGCGGGGCCAGAGCTCCCTGAGGCAATTCCCGACTTCGGTGAGGCGACGTCTCTGCACTCAGGTGAGTTGGCGGGGGGGGGGGGGCGAGCGAGTGGGCGTGGCCAGGGCTGGGCGTGGCCAAAGCGCCTTAGGCTGTCCTAGACTTCCGTGAGGCGGTTTCTCTCCGCTCTGTGAGAGAGCTGGTCGCGCGCGAGTGGGCGTGGCTAGCGCGAATGGGCGGATCCAGGACTGGTAGGCGGGGCCAGAGCGCCCTGAAGCGGACGGTCCGGGACTTCGGTGAGGCGACGTTTCTCCGCACTGTTTTAGAGCGTGTTGCGCGCGAGTGGGCGTGGCTATAGCGGTTAGACGGAGCCAGAGCGCCCTGAGGCAGTCCTGAACTTGGGTAAGGCGACGTCTCTCCGCACTGAGTGGGCGGGGGTGCGCGCGAGTGGGCGTGGCCTAAAGTGTTCCGAGGCGTTCCTGAACTTCCTCGAGGCGGTTTCTCGGGGCTCTGTGAGTGGGCGGGGACGAGCGCGATGGGCGTAGCAAGGGCAGGTGGGTGGGGCCAGAACGCCCTAAGGCTCTCCCGGACTTCGGTGAGGCCCAGTCTCTCCGCTCTGTGAGTGGGCGGGGACGCGCGCGAGTGGGCGGGGCAAGCGAGAGCAGGCGGGGCCTAAAGCGCCCGAAGGCGATCCTGGACTTCCGCTTGGCGGCGTCTCTTTGCCCTGTGAGTGAGCGCGGGGAGGCGCGCGCGGGTGGGTGGGTGCGGGGGCTCCTGTGGCCGGCCGGGCTGTAGGGGGGCGGGAGCCAGTCTGGGACCCCTTCCTCCTTCTGGGACCCGCTGTGGGGCGCCCCGCTGAGAGGCCGCATCCGGGAGGCCCCGCGGTCTGGCGGCGGGCCCGGGATGTGTGAGTCACGGGGTGTCCCCCCTCTTCACCCACGCGGCTCCGAAGCACCCCGTTTTGTTTTTTTACTGCACACCCACATCCCCTGAGGCGGCTGGGCGAGCGGGCAAACGACCCGAGGCCCAGGGCCCAGCGCCGAGCTCGTCTTCGTGATGTCGCTGTGGGCCCGGAGCTGAGTCGGTGTAAAATGCATCCTGCGGGGCCCCCGTGCCATATGGTCCCCCAAGCCAAGCCAAGCCAAGAGCGATTTCTGAGCGGAGCCTGGACGAACCCCTGAGCTTCTCCGGGTGTGGCCCCCCTAAAACAAAACAAAAAACAAAAAAGTTGAATGCATTGTCCTTTCTTCCTCTCTCCCTCCCCCGCCTTTCAGGAAAAATGGGTCTCGAAAGGGCTTTTGCAAAACTACCAATGCCACGGACTCCTGCTTGCAAAGTCTTTCTTGGCCCCTAGGAAAGCGCTTCCAAAATGGTTGGGTGTTTAGGGTGTTTGTTGCTAAAGATGTCAAGGTTGAAAGGTGATTTTTGCAAACTGCACAAGAGGTGCTGCCCTTGCATTCACTCTCCTAGACCTGGCTGCAAGAAATATGGCTTCTCCTCTTTGCCCTTCGAAACCTTCGGGTGCTCAGTCCCCCGGGAGGGGACATTTCTCGAGCCTATGCATTCTGCAGACCGCTGCTTCTTCAATCAATGAAAAGGATCCTCTGTCCCACACCCTCTTTTTTTGCAAAATGGGCCCGCAGGGAGTTGAAACCTGTCTGCCTGGGGCTGGCTAGGATAGACTTTATGCGATCTCTGTTTGTGAAATCTGTTCTGACCTGGAACCTGGTGTCTTGTGGGTCAAAGAATCCAAATACTCGGTTTCCTTTTTTTATTTTATTATCCGAACTGGCTCCCTCCCTCCCTCCCACCCACCCTTAGCCTGGAAGTTTCAGAATACCGAGATTAACGTCGGTAAACACATGGGATATATATATTTTTTCTCTTCGGGTTAAAATTTTCAGTATGTTTTGAGAAAACGGGTTAAAAATGAACTTTTTATGGCCCTTGTTTATCTCTTTCTGGATAACCATAGCCTTCAGAAAAATGTCTAGCGTCTTCCATATTTTATTCTGAAATTAAGAAGGTAAAAAAAAAACTTTGGAAGGCGGGAGTAAGTCATTTTTTGAGAGTCTCCTTTGTGTGCATGTCTTTTAAAATGGTCTCAGAAGAACCCTCTAGATTGAAAAAACACCGAAAACTTCATTGGTGGAGCTGGAATGATAGTATGCTCCAAGATAAGATGCTTAGCTTGCATCTTAAGGTGCACCCGATTCAGGTTTGGTTCCCCCAATCTCATTTATTCCTGTGAACCGGGCCAGAGTAAGTCCTGAACATCGCCTTAGGTGACCCCAGAACCAAGCCAAAGCAAACCAACCAACAAACCAACCAACAAAAAAAACCCCACGTAATTGTTTTTCATTATATACAATATGCTGTAAAATAAATTCCAATAGTATTTATGGATTTAGAAAAAGAATGAAATTAATCCAGACACTATGTCCCCCTCTCTGTTTAGTGAAATACCTGGAGTTGTTCCTTTCTCAGTAAAATTAGGTATAATTGGGGCCGGGCGGTGGCGCTGGAGGTAAGGTGCCTGCCTTACCTGCGCTAGCCTAGGAGACGGACCGCGGTTCGATCCCCCGGCGTCCCATATGGTCCCCCAAGCCAGGAGCGACTTCTGAGCGCATAGCCAGGAGTAACCCCTGAGCGTTACCGGGTGTGGCCCAAAAACCAAAAAAAAAAAAAAAAATTAGGTATAATTTATATTTAGTGAGAATGAGCCTTACAAAACCAAGTTAATTGTTGATTATAACCTAGTTATAGTAGACCTAAGTTTAACTAAAGTTAGCAGCCGAAGACTCAAATCTGTGCATCTGGCTCCATTCTATTCCAAGAGTATATGTTACATTTAGTTCAAAATTATATATGTGTCTTAAGGTCTACTGAGTTTTAGCTTTACATTAATGAATGCCTTTAAAAAATATACAGAGAAAGGAGTAAACCCTGAGCGCCGCCGGGTGTGACCCCCCAAAAAAAACCCAGAATATACAGATGTCTTTGCAAAAAATGGTTTAATATTTCATAATAATTTTCAACTCAAGATGAGACTAGAATTTAAATAAAAGGGAATTTTGGACGTTTGATTGCATTCATAAATATGAACTTGGTTTTCTGTCTTTGAGATTTATGAATTTTCATTAGCTCTTTAAAATTTTCAGGACTTTTCTCCTTGAAAAAGAATGTTTTAGCGTTTTCAAGCTGAAAAGGTAAAACATTTAACTTTCTGTCTTTAGATATGCCTATGCTGAGATCATACAATACATGCACCTTTGTTTCACTTCATATCATTTTAAGATTAATTTATTTATGTTGTAGTGTGTATCTATATTCATTTTTAAAAATTGCTGGATAGTATTCATTTATCATTTTATCGTTAAACATTTGGGTACTAAATAAATGCTTGGGATTTTGACTTTAGTGAATGACTGTTATGAACCGATTTGAACACGTTTTTGTTTGAATATGTATTCAGTTTTCTTGTAAGTATATGCAGTGGAATTACTGAGCCATATGGTGATCCTATGCTTTACCTTTTAAGGAACTCTCAAACTGTTTTGGGTCACACTCGGAGGCGCTCAGGGGTTACTCAGGATGCCAGGATTTGAACTATGTTGTCCTGTGTCGGGGCCACATGCAAGGCAAACACCTTACCGCTGTGCCCCATTTAAATTTACTATTGGGGTTTCCAACTTTACATCTCCATCAACACTAGTATAAAATTCCCCAAAAATTTTCTAGTATAAAATGGTAGCTCTTTGTTTTGTTTTGTTTTTTTTTTTTGGGCCACACCCGGTGACGCTCAGGGGTTACTCCTGGCCATGCGCTCAGAGTCGCTCCTGGCTTGGGGGACCATATGGGACGCCGGGGGATCAAACCGCGGTCCATCCTAGGCTAGCACTGGCAAGGCAGACACCTTACCTCTAGCCGCCACGCTGGCCCCCGTAGCTCATTTTTATTTGCATTTACTTGATGGTGATCAATACTGCCTTGTCACATGCTTATTGACCATTTATAACTTTTGTTGTTAGTTTTTATGGTTTTGTTTTGTTTTGATTTGTTTTTATGGAGGGGTTGGCGGTATATTGTGCTCAGGGCTCACCTTTGACTCTGCATTCAGGGATCTCTTCTGATGATGCTCAGAGGACCATGTTGGATGTCAGGTATTGAACCTGGGTTGCTGGTATTAGTCAAGTTCCTTACCTACTTGTACAATTTTTTGGAGAAATCTCTTTTCAGATTTATTTCTGTTTTTTTTTTTTTTTTTTTTTTGTTTTTGGGCCACACCCGGTAACGCTCAGGGGTTACTCCTGGCTATGCGCTCAGAAGTCGCTCCTGGCTTGGGGGACCATATGGGACACCGGGGGATCGAACCGCGGTCCGTCCTAGGCTAACGCTGGCAAGGCAGACACCTTACCTTTAGCGCCACCGCCCGGCCCCTATTTCTGTTTTAAGAATGGATTATTGCCTTGGACTCAGCTGACCCAGGTCTGATCTTTAGCACCATCCATACTTGGTCCCCTGAGCACTGAACCTTCCCCTCCCACTCCGCTTCCCTTACTGCTCAGAAATCATTCCTTGTAGTGCTTCAGAAACCATACTTGGTTCCAGGGATCAAATCTGGGTTTGCAGCCTGAAAGTCAAGTACTTTAATCTTTGTACTGTCTCTCTTTTTCTCTTTCTACCCCCACCTTTTTTATTTTTCTTTTTTTACTGTTACATAGTAACATTCATTATATGGTTATGATTGATATTTTGTGTGGTGATTGGCCACAATTGGATTTGCACCTTCTATTTATGTCAAGCAAAATCAAGTTGCAAAGAAAGAGACAGATTCTGTGTCTTATCCACGTTGTTACTGAACAGGGGATAGCCTGATCATTTATTGAGTACAATTTCTGCTACCCCATCTGGCTCTAGACTAGTGAGCCATTGTTTACTTTAATAGGTCCATTAAAAACAAAGTCTAGGATATTTACTTTAGTTTATTAAAAATTTTATATTTTTAAGACTAGGATATATACAGAGATATGATCATAGGGTGATAAACAACCAGCAAGTACCTTTAAAATATATCTTTGAGGTCTTGGTGATCTCCTATTCTGTTCCTACCTTGGCTCACATCTGCAACTGTCATTATTTATATTTTGGTTTTGGGCCATACCAGGTGTGCTCAGGACTTACTCCTGGCTCTGTGAACAGAGATTACACCGGGCAGGTTGGAGGAATCATAGGATATTAGGGATTGAACCCTGGTGCAAGATCTGTCTTCTGTACCATTGTTTTAGCCCAGCCCTCTTGTTTAAACTAAGCTAAATTTGTTTTACCCAGGGGACTATCCTAACCTTGAGTTTTTTATTAAGAGGACAATTACTGGGGCTGGAGAGATAGCATGGAGGTAAGGCATTTACCTTGCATGCAGAAGGACAGTGGTTCAAATCCCAGCATTCCATATGGTCCCCCTGAGCCTGCCAGGAGGGATTTCTGAATGTAGAGCCAGGAGTAACCCCTGAGCGCCACCGGGTATGACCCCAAAACCAAAATAAATAAATAAAAATAAGAGGACAATTACTCACATTTTTTTTTCTAGTTTAATTTTTTTTTGTTTTTGTTTTTTCTCTTAGGGCCACACCCATTTGATGCTCAGGGGTTACTCCTGGCTAAGTGCTCAGAAATTGCCCCTGGCTTGGGGGGACCATATGGGACGTCTGGGGATCGAACCACGGTCCTTCCTTGGCTAGTGCTTGCAAGGCAGACACCTTACCTCTAGCACCACATCACCGGCCCCTTGTTTTTGTTTTTTTAGGGTCATACTTGGCGGTACTCAGGAGTTACTCCTGGTTCTGTCCTCAGAAATGACTCCTGGTAGGCTCTGGGGACCACATGGGTTGCTGGGGATTGAACATGGGTTGACCTCATGCAAGGCAAACACCCCTGTTGTGCTATTACTCTGACTGCTGTTTTTTTTTTTTATTAGAGTCTTATTGATGTGCATAGTTTGTTACCATTATCTTGAAGTTACAACAGTTTGTTGTGAAAAATTTACTATGTACAACATCTGTTTTCAAGACCTTTCATCTCTGACTATTTTACCTTCATAAGTAAGAATCGTGAATTTTAATTTAGGAAGAATTTAGTCTGAGTCATTAGAATGTGCTTTTTCTATAAAGTTGCTAATTTGACAAATTATTATTCCATTTAGATATTAAAATTGTGTAAAATCAACTGAGAGCCACAGATCAAATACTTAGTTTTAGAAAATGACTGACTCATTTGGTTCTTGTTTTTATTTAGGGGAAGGGTTCATATTTGGCAGTTTCAGAGATTAAACCTGCAACTTTTATATGCAAAGCTTATGCTCCAGACCTTTGAGCCAATTCCCTGGTTCCCTTAAACAGAACTTTTAAAATAAAGAACTAAAGGGCCCGGAGAGATAGCACAGCGGTGTTTGCCTTGCAAACAGCTGATCCAGGACCTAAGGTGGTTGGTTCGAATCCCGGTGTCCCATATGGGCCCCTGTGCCTGCCAGGAGTTATTTCTGAGCAGACAGCCAGGAGTAACCCCTGAGCGCCGCCGGGTGTGACCCAAAAACCAAAAAAAAAAAAAAAAAAAAAAAAAAAAAAGAACTAAAATCTTGGATTTATCATCAGGTTCCCATATGTTTAAAAGGCTTAGTTTTTATTTTTTATTTATTTTATTTTATTTTTTTGGTTTTTGGGCCACACCCGGCGGTGCTCAGGGGTTACTCCTGGCTGTCTGCTCAGAAATAGCTCCTGGCAGGCTCGGGGGACCATATGGGACACCAGGATTCGAACCAACCACCTTAGGTCCTGGATCGGCTGTTTGCAAGGAAAATGCCTCTGTGCTATCTCTCCGGGCCCTTAGTTTTTATTTTAATAGGCTTTATTGTTTTAAATTTTAGATTTTTTGTTTTTAGATTTTAGTTTACAAGTGTTTATCAGTATGTTTTTAATTGGTAATATTAATGAGGTAAATGTTGGAGAGTACACTCAGTACTAAGGGAACAATGTGCAAATGCCTAAAGAGAAAAGAGAGACCATGGTTTCAAAATGTAGGGTAAAATATACTTTAGTAAAACAATTTTATCACAAAAAATTAGCTTAGACTTTATTTTGATTGAAAATGGATATTGTTAAAAAAAAAAGACAAAAAAGAAAGAAAATGGATATTGTTAGTTATGTTTTATCAAGTATTGGTAATTTGGTGCATCAAGAATTGCTATTTTTGGTGCTGAAGCGATAGCACAGTGGATAGAGTAATTGCCTTGCATGGCACTGACCTGAGTTCAATCCCCAGCATCCTATATGGTCCTCTGAGTCTGCCAGGAGTAATTTATGAGTACCTCCAAGTTTGGCCCCTTCAATTGTTAATTTAAGGTTTGTGTCATAGTTTAAAATTTTTTTTCTAATATTTGAAATAAAAGCAAACAAAGTTTCTAGTTTCAGCATAGTTTGTAATTTTGATTTTCTCTTCCTTTCCTCTTCAAAACTATCATTCCTTTTATTTGTTTATTTATTGGTTTTTGGTTCATATCTGGTGGTGCTCAGGGGTTACTCCTATCTCTGCACTTAGGAATCACCCCTAGAAGGCTTTGGGGATACTGGGGCTCAAACCCAGGTCTGCTGTGTGCAAGGCAAACTCCGTAGCTGCTGTACTATCACTCTAGAACCAAACCTGCCCTTTCTTAGTAAATTAAATGTTAATTGTATGTGCTTGGCTAGTTTGGTTGAGTTTTCATTTTGGTACATTGCTGAATAATATTTAACAAACATTTTATGACTCTTGCTCCATGTTGAAAGTAAACATGAAATATCATAATGGAATCTTTATCCTTTTAAGTATAGTGTTCAAAGAACAAATAAGGTCTTTTAAAAATTAACTGCACTGGGACCAGAGTGATTGTACAGTGGATAGGGCACTTGTCTTCACAAGGCCAGCCCAGGTGTGATCCCTGACATTCCATATGGTAGCCCTCCAGGAGTGATTCCTGAGCGCAAAGCCAGGAGTAACCCCTGAATGATGCTGGGTGTGGCCTTCCCAAAATATTAAGCTCACTGATATATGATTCTGAACTCATTTATGTGTTTTATTATGTGAGTTTTTAATTTTCACATGTTTCATTGTTGTATTTTTAAACACAATTCATAGCTTTATAAATTGAAATTAATTTTTCTTATGTATTAGGATAGCATACATTATCATTCAAAATACTTCAACATTCAGCTCACTTTATTTTTATTTTTTATTTATTTTTTTTTGGGGGGGTCACACCTGGCAGTGCTCAGGGGTCACTCCTGGTTCTATGCTCAGAAATCGCTCCTGGCAGGCTTGGGGGACCATATGGGATGCCGGGATTCAAATCACCAACCTTCTTCTGCATGCAGGGCAAACACCTTACCTCCATGCTCTCTCTCTCTGGCCCCTCCCTTTATTTTTATATGCAGATTTTCCTCTATAAAAGCAAAATTTTGGGGGCCAGAGCGATACCACAGCGGGTATGGTGTTTTCCTTGCATGTGGCTGACCCAGGTTCATTTTCTGGCATCCCATATGGTCCTCCAAGCTTGCCAGGAGTGATTTCTGACTGCAGAGCCAGGAGTAACCCCTGAGTACCACTGGGTATGTTCCAAAACAAACAAAAGCAAATTTTTATGGGGGTACATTGTCCACTTTGTAGATTTAGCAGGTTCAGTCTGAGATGTGTATACTTGACTTTTCCCCTTTCTGATGAAAGTTTGTTCCTGGGGCTGGAGAGATAGCACAATAGTAGGGTGTTTGCCTTGCACACAGCCAACTCGGGATGGACCTAGGTTCAATTCCCAATCTCATATGGTTCCTTGAGCTTGCAAGGAGCCATTTCTGAGCTCAGAGGCAGAAGTAACCCCTGAGTGCTGTCAGGTGAGGTCCAACAACCCCAAAATTTGTTCTTTATCTCTTTTTTCTCTCTCACTCCATCTGACTTTATTCTAAGTTTCTCTAAATAGAACTGTTAACACACACACACACACACACACACACACACACACACACACAAGTACCACCTTTTATTCTATCACTTGCATTTTTCTTTTTTGAAAATTTTAGGTCCATTTTGATTCCAATATGGAATTGATATTTGAAGAGTTGGGGAAAAATAGGCTAAGAATTAGAACATATATCTGATGAATGATCTTCAGACTTATACCAAAGGTTTATTTGTGAAACAAAAAGTCTCTTTCCATTAACCAATATAGAGGATTTCAGAAGAAACAGACTTTACTGTGAAGTGTAGATATAAGTATAATTTAGTTTGTTCCTTAGTGAAAAATAGGAAAGGAAAACACGATTGAATTAGTGGGGATGAAAATAGATACACCGGTAATGACTGGAGTCAGTTAAGTAGCAGGAGGTCTAAATTCTAATCTAGAGAACATGGAACTAAAGTATTTGCTAGTTGAAATAATTTGACTTTTAAGAAACAACCGCCAAAGAAAAAATGGTTTAATTAAAGCCATATATATTATAGTAACTTACCTGTTAAGAACCATTGTTGGCACAAATCTCAGTAAACCATTAAGAATTTATGTCTGTTAGATTCATCAAGTCTTCTCATGTTTGTACCAGTGCTATAGAAATCATATAGAGACATAACTAAGTACTCTGTAGAAGAATGGCCATTTATTCTGTACATAATTTTTGTTGGTGAAGACACAATTTTTTTAAAATATGGAACATTTCACGAATTTGCGTGTCATCCTTGCGCAGGGGCCATGCTAATCTTCTCTGTATCGTTTTAATTTTAGTATATGTGCTGCTGAAGCGAGCACGTGAAGAAACATTTTAAGCTCAGCCATCCCAGGGTCAATCTCTTGCATCCTGTATGGTCTCACAGGCCTGACAGGAGTAATCCCTTGATCAGAGAGCCAGGAGTAAGCCCTGAGTACCATTGGGTATAACCTAAAACAAAAAATTAAAAGGTCTGTCAGTCAGCTTTAGCCCTCTTAGGTTCTAGTACTTAGGATTGGGTTATATTGCTTATACTCTTGTCATAAAGGGAAGTTAGATGGAGGACTTCCTGGAAATTTTTGCTCCTGAAGTACACATGGGCTCTACTTAGCAAGGAATAAAAGATGGAAGAGTAATCGTTAAGTTATAGTTAATGTCTTTGCCACATTTGCCACAGGAAAAAAACTGACCTTGGGTCCTGAGAATTATTACAGTAGGTAGGGCAATTGCATTGAACATGGCCAATTGTCAGCAGTACAACACAAGGTTCCCTGAGCCGACTGAGTGATCCCTGAGTGCAGAGTAAGGGAGTGCAGAGCAGGAGTAAACCCTGAACACTACAGGTTGTGCAGTGTTGTGCCCCCTCAAAAAATAAAAATAAAAACATAAGCAACAAAAACCCTTAAAACCACCTAAACAAATATTTAATCTCTTTATTATTTTATTGTAATAATACATTTTCTTTGAATACAAGCAATTTGAAGTGTGAAATACTCTTAAATATTACACTGGGAATAATGTTACTTAGTTGTCACATTCTTTGTTGAAAAGTCTGCAGATTTTAGATCTCTTTGAGAGTTGTGGGGCTGGAGAGATGGCATAGCAGTATGGCGTTTGCCTTGCACACAGTTGATCCAGGACAGACGGTGGTTTGAATCTCAGCATCCCAGGTGATCCCCTGCGTCTGTGAGGAGCGATTTCTGAGTAGAGCCAGGTGTAATCCCTGAGCATCACTGGGTGTGACCCGACCCCCCCCCCCCAAAGAAAGTTATAATCATCACACTTTCATGTTCTCTGCATTGAGCAATATGCCATGTTATTTCCCCTTGAGATTTCATATAATATTTCTCACATATCCATGGTTTCACTTCCATGGTTTCAGTTACCTGTGGTCAACCATGGTCAAAGACATTGTTTTCAATAAGATATGTAAAGAAAGGTTTAGAGCAGGGGTCTCAAACTCAATTTACCTATGGGCCGCAGGAGGCAAAGTCGGGGTGAGGCAGGGCCACATAAGGGATTTCACACACACAAAAAAAGACAGCGGGCAGGAGCAGCGGAAATGACGTCTGCGCTAGGCGCAAAGTATTCGCGATTATTCGCTTACCGAATATTCGCAATAAAAAATCGCATTAGTAAGAAAAATAAATTGCAAAATATTGCATTAAACATTTGCATACCGTGCCCGGAGAGATAGCACAGTGGCGGCGTTTGCCTTGCAAGCAGCCAATCCAGGACCAAAGGTGGTTGGTTCGAATCCAGGTGTCCCATATGGTTCCCCGTGCCTACCAGGAGCTATTTCTGTGCAGACAGCCAGGAGTAACCCCTGAGCAACGCTGGGTGTGACCCAAAAACCAAAAACCAAAAACCAAAAACCAAAAAAAAAAAAAATTTGCATACCCCAAACGGAACTGCTCAGGGTATGCGAATGTTTAATGCGATTCTTTTCTTATTAATGTGATTTTTTTTTTTTTGGGTCACACCCGGCAGTGCTCAGGGGTTACTCCTGGCTCCATGCTCAGAAATTGCTCCTGGCAGGCACAGGGGACCATATGGGACGCCGGGATTCGAACCGATGACCTTCTGCATGAAAGGCAAACACCTTACCTCCATGCTATCTCTCCGGCCCCGCGATTCTTTTCTTATTAATGTGATTTTTTTTTTTTTTTGGGTCACACCCGGCAGTGCTCAGGGGTTACTCCTGGCTCCATGCTCAGAAATTGCTCCTGGCAGGCACGGGGGACCATATGGGACGCTGGGATTCGAACCGATGACCTCTTGCATGAAAGGCAAACGCCTTACCTCCATGCTATCTCTCCAGCCCCTATTAATGTGATTTTTATTGCGATTGTTCGGTAAGCGAATAATCGCGAATACTGCATATTTGAAGGCCAGCCGCGGGCCACAAAATGTTGTATGGAGGGCCGCAGCGAGTTTGAGACCCCTGGTTTAGAGGAAGCATGAGAGGAAGAAACAGTCATAAGTTTTATTGGGCCCGGAGAGATAGCACAGTGGCATTTGCCTTGCAAGCAGCCAATCCAGGACCAAAGGTGGTTGGTTCAATCCCGGTGTCCCATATGGTCCCCCATGCCTGCCAGGAGCTATTTCTGAGCAGACAGCCAGGAGTAACCTCTGAGCACCGCCGGGTGTGACCCAAAAACCAAAAAAAAAAAAGTTTTATTATAGTATATTATACTTGTTATATTAATCTCTTACCTGTGCTTAATTTGTACATTAAAGTTTACCATAGGTGGGGCTGGAGCCATGGCGCAGCAGTAGGGCATTTATTTGCCTTGCAAGCGGTTGACCCAGGAAAGACCGCGGTTCGATCCCCTGGCATCCCATCTGGTCCCCCAAGCCAGGAGTGATTTCTGAGCTCATAGCCAGGAGTAACCCCTGAGCGCCACCGGGTGTGGACCCCCCCACCTCAAAAAAAAACTTTACCATAGATATAAGAAAACAGAATATATGGGTTTTAGTATGCTTCACGATTTGAAGCATCTCTTATTGGGGATAGGTGTTTTGGCACAGATTCTGCACAGATAGTAGGGGACTCCATACTTTGGTGTTACTCTATGATGTAAATTAATGGGAAGATTAAACTGATTTGTGGAAATTAGAAGCACTTCTTGTCTTAATGGTCTTTAAGGGTTCAGTATCACTGGAATCTTTATGTTATGTACTCTCAGAAACACAATTTGGATAAGACGTTTTGGGAAACTTGGGTCACCCAAGTAATGCAGGAGGGCCCCTGAGACATTTGGACACTCTGTGGAGCTTGGGTTCAAATAGGGCCACAATTTTGATGGTGGTGAGAGGGGAGGTCTTGTGATGTTTCAGATCAAACCTAGCCTGAGTATGCATGGCATGCATGCCTAGTTCCTGTGTTATTTCCTTTGTTCAAGGAATGTTATGGAATGGATATTCAAAGTGCTCTTTACAGAGTTATTGTGATTCACAAAATTTTCTCTCAAATGTAGAATCTATATTGCATTCTTGGAAGGCCATCTAAAACCTATAAAGGATGGGGCTGGAGTAGTGGTGCAGGTTGTAAGGCGTCTTCCTTGCACATGTTAGCCTAGAACGGGATGGACCGAGGTTCAAACCCCCCCCCCCCCGGCATCCCATATGGTCCCCTAAGCCAGGAGCAATTTCTTTTTTTTTTTGGGGGGGGGGTTCAGTCACACCCAGCAGCGCTCAGGGGTTCCTCCTGGCTCTATGCTCAGAAATCGCTCCTGGCTCAGGGGACCATATGGGATGCCGGGATTCGAACTACTGACCTTCTGCATGCAAAGCAAACAAACACCTTACCTCCATGCTATCTCTCCAGCCCCCAGGAGCGATTTCTGAGTGCATAGCCAGGAGTAACCACACACCAGGTGTGGCCCAAAAAAACAAAAAAACAAACAAACAAAAAAAGAGTTTTTGTTGTTACCGGGTTGTTGATACTGCTCAGCCATCATCACTTCTGATGGTTCTGGGGACCATAAGATCTTATCTACAATACTCTCTGGCCTTAATTATTTATCTATTTGCCAGCCACACCTGGAGGTACTTGGGACTTACTCCTGGATCTGTGCACAGGTTCATTCCTGGTGGCACTCAGGAACCCTATGTGGTGCTGGGGATTGAATCTGCATGCAAGATGCAACACAAGCGACTTACTTCTACTATTTCTCTGGGTCCTAGAATGAAGGGTTTCTTTGCTTAATAGTTTGAGATTAATGATTACATTAGTAACAGAGTATATGGTATTATATAAATTTCTGCTCTAAATCCCTTCCAAAGTCCTCATGATCTATCACATTGGGTCATTATTCACTCTCATTCCTCCTCCCCCAGGGTTTGGATATCAATAATGTAAAATAATGTAATCTAAGGTCATAGGTTTGATACTGTCTTCTATCTTGTTTTGTATCACTATATTCTGCAGCAAAATGACATTATCTGGTATTTGTCCTTTGACTTACTTCATTCTGCATGATACCCTCCAGTCTGTCCTTTCTAGCAGCAAATTGTATGATTTAATCTTTATTTTTTCCAGTTTTTGGGCCACACCCGGCGGTGCTCAGGGGTTACTCCTGGCTGTCTACTCAGAAATAGCTCCTGGCAGGCACGGGGGACCATATGGGACACCGGGAATCGAACCAACCACCTTTGGTCCTGGATCGGCTGCTTGCAAGGCAAATGCCGCTGTGCTATCTCTCCGGGCCCGTATGATTTAATCTTATAGCTGTATAGTATCATGTATTTCTTTTGGGGGAGTGCCACACCTGACAGTACTCTGAACTTAATCCTGGCTTTGAGCTCATTGATCACTCCTAGCAGGAGACTATTTGGATGCCAAGGAACCTAGGTTGACTGCATGCAAGGTAAGCATCCTACCTACTGTTTTATCTCTCTAGCCCAGTATTCAAATTTTATTTATTTACTTACTTAAGACATTACCCAGCCATGCATGGGGGCCCCTCCCAGGAGATCTTGTGGTTTCAGGGATTGAATCTCAGGGATTGAATCCAGTAGTCCTGCATGCAAACATATGCTCCAGTCCTTTTAAGTCATTTCCATGACAGATATATGCAGTTTTATATACTACCTTCTTTAAAAAATTGCATTTTCTTAAAGCACATTGAAATTTATTTATGGTTATTATTTGTGTGTGAGTGTGTGTGTGGGGGGGATCTATATCCTGTAATACTCAGGGATTGCTCTTGGCTCACTCAGAAATCACTCTTGGGAGGACCATATGGGATGCCAGTAATTGAACCTGGTCAGCTACTTGTAAAAAAAGCACTTTACCTATTGTACTGTCTCTCTGGCCCCTTAAGGTCTTTATTTGACTTATCTAAAATATGGTGGTTATCTACTTTTATTTATTTTAGCACTTAAATATTTGTTTGTTTGTTTTTGTTTTTGTTTTTTGGGCCACACCCGGCGTTGCTCAGGGGTTACTCCTGGTTGTCTGCTCAGAAATAGCTCCTGGCAGGCACAGGGGACCATATGGGACACCGGGATTCGAACCAACCTCCTTTGGTCCTGGATCGGCTGCTTGCAAGGCAAACACCGCCGTGCTATCTCTCCGCACTTTAATATTTGAACTTAAAGTTAAAAAAATTTTTTTTAAATAGCTTGCTGCCCCCGTCCCCCCGCCCCTCTCATACTTCAGTGAGAGCAGCTGGTGAAAGTTTAAAATTTTGTTAGTTTGTTTGTTTTTTTGGGTCACACCCAGCAGCGCTCAGGGGTTACTCCTGGCTCTATGCTCAGAAATCGCCCCTGGCAGGCACAGGGGACCATATGGGATGCTGAGATTCGAACCACCATCCTTCTGCATGAAAGGCAAATGCTTTACCTCCATGCTATCTCTCTGGCCCCAAGTTTAAAATTTTTTTATTTTATTCAGTCACATTTATTTAGGAATTGTTTTTCACTGGACAGTGGGAAAGTTTGTGAACTAGTCAGAGAAGAATAACCCTGTGCTTTTTATTTATTTTATTTATTAACCATGTGTTTTCATTTATTTTATTTTTATGTTTTTGCTCAAGGGTTACTCCTGGCTCTGTGCTCAGAAATTTCCCCTGGCAGGCTCTGGGGACCATATGGGATGCCAGGATTAGAACCCCACTGTTTGTCCGGGGTTAGCCAGGTGCAAGGCTGTGTTATCTCTCTGGCCCAAGAATAGAATTTTTTTTTTTTTTTTTGTTTTCGGGTCACACCCGGCAGTGCTCAGGGGTTCCTCCTAGCTTTATGCTCAGAAATCGCACCTGGCAGACTCGGGGGACCATATGGGATGCCGGGATTCAAACCACCATCCTTCTGCATGCAAGGAAAACGCCCTACCTCTATGCTATCTCTTCTGTCCCAAGAATAGAGTTTTTAATCTAGTTGGGGAGATTAATTTGAGAAGTGCTAGTTTGGAAATAATACTAATGCTAAAGGATAATGTGATGCTCCATATACCTTAATCTAACTCTGGGAAAACTGGCCTAAAGCAGGGGTCCCTGCAGGAAATAAACCTGGCCCTGTTTGAGAGGGTGAAAGACCTGTGGTCTGGAGCTTTCAACTCCTTGGAGGAGACTGCCAAAACCACTTCAATCCACTCCTAGCCTGGGGGATGGTCCAATAGCAGACAAAAGTACCTAAATGGTGCTAATGCTGTCTAGGTGGACTTTCAACATTTCAAAAGCCTTGGGTGAAGGGCAGTGGGAGTGGTGCTGAAGTCTTTGCATTGGAATAAAATAAATAAAGTAACAGGATAACAAGGAATCCCTACCTTTTGTAGGATAACCAGAGAAGCCTGCTCAAGAAATTCTTATTTCCTTCATGAGCCAAACTCAGGTCTTGCTTATTCCTGACCCTGTGCTCAGGGATCACTCTTGAAGGGAGTCCTGGGGACCATATGTGGTATTGAGGATTTAGCCCAGGTCATCTGTGTGCACGGTAAGTTCACTGCTCAGGGAACTATCTGACCTCAGAGGAGAAGAAACATTTAAATTAAAACTAATTGTTGATTTGGAACAAACTATAAAGAACTATGGTAACAAATGAAGGAAAGGATATGTGAAAAAGCCATGATATAGAAAAGACAACAAAAAATTTTTTTTGGGAACCATACCTAGCAGTTCTCAGGACTCATTCCATGATCTGGGTTCAGGGGTCACTCCTGGTAATGCTTGAGTGACCATATTTAGTGCCAAGTATTGAAGCAAAACTGGCTGGTGTGCAAGACAAGCACTTTAACTTCTGTGCTATTTTTTTGGCCCAAAACTTCAATATGTTTTAAGATGGACAGAGGTGAGTATCACTAAGTTTGTCCAGATGGCTAACAGATTATGGCTTTAGAGAGTTAGACAATGGTGGCAGTGGATTTATGTCTTACTTTCTGTGCAACAAAAATTCAGTGAGGGATTGGAGTGATAGTACTCCAGGTCCAGGTAGAGAGCGCTTACCTTCCATGTGGCTGACTTGGGTTCTATCTGTGGCATCCCAAATGGTGGTCCTGGTCACTGCCAGGAGTGATTCAACCCCTGAATACCACAGGGTGTGATTCAAAAAATAAGTTAAAGAAAAAAAAATCTAAACCTAGAAAGTATAGCAGAGATACATTTTTAAAAGATACATTATAAACTAGAAATCTGAAAGTACAATAACTGAATTTTTCTTAGCTCTGGAGCTTCATAGGCAGCTTTTATTTTTTTCTTGTTATTGACAATAGGCTATCTCAACTTTGTGACCTCTTCTGCCATTTTCCATTGCGAAATTGTGCCTTCCTGATAATCTTGAATGTCTGCTGTTTAACTTCTGTGGTTGATGTTCTTTTCATGTCAGCCTCTGGTCATTTTACACACACAAACACACACACACACATGCATGCCTGCGCCAATTTCTCTTTAATCACAGTCTTTTTGGGCCCACAACCCCAAAGCAAATACCACCCATAATTGTTTCTATGTCAGGCTGGCATGCTTGCAACTTAAAGGCAGCTTGGTAGTTGTGTGATCCGAGAATATTATTAGCTTTTCTGCTAGATGTTAAGATAGTATACAGTGAATTTTTTTTTTTTTTTTTTGCAAAAAAGCTGTGATTTCTTGGATTATAATTTGGTTAAGGGAAATGTAGTTATCTTCTATTCTCACAAATATACTGGGGATTATTATTATTATTTTGTTTCTTTGGTTTTTGGGTCACACCCGGCAACGCTCAGGGGTTACTCCTGGCTCCATGATCAGAAATCACTCCTGGCAGGCTCGGGGGACCATAGGGGATGCCGGGATTCGAACCAGTGACCTTCTGCATGAAAGGCAAATGCCTTATCTCCATGCTATCTCTCCAACCCCAAGATTATTATTATTTTTTACCTTTCTTTACCCCAAGATTTAGCCTCAGATAGGACAGGAAATAAGAATTTCAAACATATATCTAAGCTATGTATATATTTTTTGTTGTTGTTGTTTTTGTTTTTGGGTCACACCCAGCAGTGCTCAGGGGTCACTCCTGGCTCTACGCTCAGAAATCGCTCTGGCAGGCTCAGGGGACCATATGGGATGCCGGGATTAGAACCACCATCCTTCTGCAAATGACTTACCTCCATGCTATCTCTCAGGCCCCTAAGCTATATATATATTTTTTTTGTTTGTTTGTTTGTTTTTTTGCGCCACACCTGTTTGATGCTCAGGGGTTACTCCTGGCTAAGCGCTCAGAAATTGCCCCTGGCTTGGGGGGACCAATGGGATGCCAGGGGATCGAACCATGGTCCTTTCTTGGCTAGCACTTGCAAGGCAGACACCTTACCTCTAGCGCCACCTCACCGGCCCCTAAGCTATATATTTTTATTTTTTGTTTTTGGGTCACACCTGGCTCTGCACTCAGAAATTGCTCCTGGCAGGTTCAGGGAACCATTTGGGATACTGGGAATCGAACCTGGTCCATCAAGGTTTAGCCACATGCAAGTCAAACACTACTGTGCTATAGCTCTGGCTCTCTTAGCTATATTTTTTTTTTTTTTTTTTTTGGTTTTTGGGCCACACCCGTTTGACGCTCAGGGGTTACTCCTGGCTATGTGCTCAGAAATTGCCCCTGGCTTGGGGGGACCATATGGGACGCCGGGGGATAGAACCGCGGTCCTTCCTTGGCTAGCGCTTGCAAGGCAGACACCTTACCTCCAGCGCCACCTACCCGGCCCCTAAGCTATATATTTTTATTTTTTGTTTTTGGGTCACACCTGGCTCTGCACTCAGAAATTGCTCCTGGCAGGTTCAGGGAACCATTTGGGATACTGGGAATCGAACCTGGTCCATCAAGGTTTAGCCACATGCAAGTCAAACACTACTGTGCTATAGCTCTGGCTCTCTTAGCTATATTTTAACATTTTTTGTCTCTCTTCACTCCTCTCCCAGATTTTTTTTTCTTTTTTTTTTTTTTTTTTTTGTTTCTTTGGGTCATACCCTGCAGCACTCAGGTTTTATAACCTGGCTCTGCACTCATTTCCTATCAATTGTTGTGGGAAAATTACACTTAGGTCATCACTTGCCACTTTCTCTGTGCTATAATCAATAATATAAACCCTGCCAACATAGTTTTGCTTTGCTCTGTGATATTTAAAGTCATGATCTAAGAAGTTTTAAAGTTCTTTATTTTTCTAAGCTCTTAGATATTACTACTGAAATAGAAGCATTCAGAATTACAATTTTAATGATTTGAGGACTCGAGAAACAAACTATAAGACTTAGAAAAAAACAGGTATAATAGAGTTTAATTTCTTTTTTGTTTTTTATTTTTGCAGGGGTGGGCCACACCCGTTTTTGATGCTCAGGGGTTACTCCTGGCTAAGCGCTCAGAAATTGCCCCTGGCTTGGGGGGACCAATGGGACGCCAGGGGATCGAACCATGGTCCTTTCTTGGCTAGCGCTTGCAAGGCAGACACCTTACCTCTAGCGTCACCTCACCAGCCCCGAGTTTAATTTCTTAAATATAACACAGATGAGCAATCAAAGAAAAATAAGTTAAGCTTCATTGAAATAAAATACTTGTGTATCCTGGGCAGGAGAGATAGCACGGAGTTAAGGCATTTGCCTTGCATGCAGCCAATCCAGAACAGAAGGTGGTTCAAATCCTGGCATCCAATATGGTCCCCCTTGCCTTCCAGGGGCAATTTCTGAGTGTAGAGCCAGGAGTAACCCCTGAGTGTAGCCAGGTCTAAACCAAAACAAACAAACAAAAAATATTTGTGTATCCAAAGGCACTATTAAGAAAGTGAGAGGGGGAGAGATAGCACAGCCATAGGGCGTTTACTTTGCATGTAGATGACCCAGGTCAGATCTGGATTTGATTCCTGCCATCCCATATGGTCCCCCGAGACTGCCAGGAATGATTTATTTTTATTTTTTTTTATTTTTGGGCCACACCCAGCATTGCTCAGGGGTTACTCCTGGCTGTCTGCTCAGAAATAGCTCCTGGCAGGCACGGGGGACCATATGGGACACCGGGATTCGAACCAACCACCTTTGGTCCTGGATTGGCTGCTTGCAAGACAAACGCCACTGCTATCTCTCTGGGCCCCAGGAATGATTTCTGAGCACAGAGCAAGGAGTAAGCTCTGAGCGCCACCGAGTGTGGCCCAAAAACCAAAATCGAAAAAAAAAAAAAAGATAGACAAGTACCATATCTTTTTTTTGTTTTGTTTTTTGGGCCACACCCAGCGTTGCTTAGGGGTTACTCCTGGCTGCCTGCTCAGAAATAGCTCCTGGCAGGCACGGGGGACCATATGGGACACCGGGATTTGAACCAACCACCTTTGGTCCTGGATCGGCTGCTTACAAGGCAAACACTGCTGTGCTATCTCTCCGGGCCCACAAGTACCATATCTTATTTGTTCTTTGGTAGTGTGAGAATTGAACCCAGGGACTCACATGGTACAAGATAAGTACTTTACCACTGAGCCACATACTTAGCCCTCCAGTTTCATAGAGACTAAATGGGTGAAATAGTTTTACACACTATATGCATTTGGTCATTATCAATAAATAGGTAATAAAGTATAATAATTCTGGGTTGGATATGAGAAGAATGAAAAAGGTAGCCCAAGTAGGATGTCAATATTAGGGGGCTGAGTGATAGCGTAGTGATAGGGTATTTGCCTTGCACGCGGCTGGCCTAGGACAGACCGAGGGCATCCCATATCCTGAGCGCGTAGCCAGGAATAACTCCTGAGTGCCTGTCACCTGGTGTATCCCCAAAACCAAAACCGAAAAAAAAAAGTAAATAAAAGCGGGGCGGAGAGATAATATGGAGGTAAGGTGTTTGCCTTTCATGCAGAAGGATGGTGGTTCGAATCCCGGCATCCCATATGGTCCCCTGTGCTTGCCGGGGCGATTTCTGAGCATAGAGCCAGGAGTAACCCTTGAGCACTGCCTGGTGTGAACCAAAAAAAAAAAAAAAAAAAAAAAGCATCTAAGGACTGAAGAAAGAAAAGTATTGTGAGAAATTCAATAGAATGCTAATTATTATTGAAATTTTAATTTTATTTATTTAATTTAATTTTAAGCTCCAAGCGGGCTTTGGTTCCGCATATTCATCATTTTATCTTCATTTCTTGCCATAAAATAAATATTTTAGTTAATATTGACAAATGACTGAAATTTTTCATTTAAAATTTATTTAAAAAATGCATCACATAGTGATTATAATACCTTTGTTTCTTTTTTTTGGTTTGGTTTTTGGGCCACACCTGTTTGATGCTCAGGGGTTACTCCTGGCTATGCGCTCAGAAGTCACTCCTGGCTTGGGGGGACCATATGGGACGCCGGGAGATCGAACCTCGGTCCGTCCTACGCTAGCACTTGCAAGGCAGACACCTTACCTCTAGTGCCACCTTCCTGGCTCCAATACCTTTGTTTCTAAAAGCAAAGTTATTGAAAAAAGGTAAGAAAAAATAAAAGGAAGAAAGTTTACAGAAATTGTTTCTGGCAGGCTCAGGGACCATATGGGATCGTGGGGATCAAACCTGGGTCTAGCCCAGGCTGGTTGTGTGCAAGGCAAACACCCTACTGTACAGCTGTGCTATCACTCTGGCCCCAAAAGACTGAATTTCATTTCTTTTTATATACATATATATTTTTTTGGGTCACACCCAGCGGCGCTTAGGGGCCACTCTTGGTTCTGAGCTCAGAAATCGCTCCTGGCAGGCTTGGGGACCATATGGAATGCTGGGATCCGAACCACCATGGACATCCTGGATAGACTACGGTGCAAGGCAAACACCTTACTGTTGTGCTATCTCTCCGGCCCTAAAAGACTGAATTTTAAGAGTAGTTAGCAATGTTAAAAGTAGCAAACATGCAAATTGATAAAAAGACAGAGCAAATATGTAATTAATTCATCAATTGCAGAGGTTTCCAATCTTGAATGTACACTGAAATCACTAGAGCACACTTGAAAAAACTGAAGCTTGTCTCCTTTAGAGTTTTTGTTTTTTTTGGGGGGAGGGGTCACACCCAGAGGTGCTCAGGGGTTACTCTTTGCTCAGAAATTGCTCCTGGCAGGCTCGGGGGACCTTATAGGATGCCGGATTCGAACCACTGTCCTTCTGCATGAAAGGCAAATGCCTTACCTCCATGCTATCTCTTTAGCCCCTAGAGAGCGTTTTGATGTAATTGTTATGGTTGTAGTCTGACCCCCCCAGCCATATTATTAGTGATATTGAAAAAACTGCTTAAAAAGCTAAAAAGAAATTTCCATAAGACAATGACTCCACTCTTTGGCATCTATTCCAAGAACATAAAAATATTAATTAAAAATATACACACATAGGTTCACTGCAGTGCTATTTACAATATTTACAGTAGACAGATAGCATGGAGGTAGGGCATTTGCCTTGCATGCAGAAGGACAGTGGTTCGAATCCCGGCATCCCATATGGTCCCCTGAGCCTGCCAGGAGCGACTTCTGAGCATAGAGCCAGGAGTAACTCCTGAGTACTGTCGGGTGTGACCCCAAAACAAAACAAAACAAAACAAAAAACAAAACAGTATTTACTGTAGCCAAGATCTGGAAGCAGCCCAAGTGCCCAACTATAATTGAGTGGGTAATTTGTAGTATAGGTACACAATAAAATATTCATCAATGGAAAAAAGAAATCTTGCACTTTGTGCAACTTAAATTGTAGTGGGTGCAACTATAGGGTGTCATGCTAAATGAAGTGAGTCAACAGAGCAAAAAAGGAAATTGTGTGTGTAGCTGATAAATAGGAGACTATGTATTTTGTGGTTACAGAGATAGTACAGGGGTTTAGACACTTATCTTGTATCCTTCTGGCCTTTGGATACACAGTGCCAGTTCAAATCTCTGGCACAGTGTGTGGTCCTCTGAGTAGCAGGAGTGACCCCTGAGTTCAGTCAGGAGTACTCCCTAAACTACTGCTTGTGGCTTTATTGTGAAATAAAATGAGAAGAAAAAATGCCAGATGATTTCATTCATATATGAAGTAAAAAGAGAAGTAAGTAAATAATGACCACTGAGAAAAATATTCAAAGATTCTGCCTGTGGAATGAGTTTGCAAAGGATGAAGGAGGGCCAGGAGAAAGACAGGACCTAGGAAGGATTTTGACTTTAAGGTGGTGTGTGTAGTACAATAACACTGTATCCCAAGCCATTAATAATAGTACTATTTAAAATAATAGTATTTCAGAAAAACAAAGAAAAAAAATGATCTCAGTAAAGAAAAATAAAGAATGATCATGGGGGCCGGAGAGATAGCATGGAGGTAAGGCGTTTGCCTTTCATGCAGAAGGTCATCGGTTCGAATCCCGGCGTCCCATATGGTCCCCCGTGCCTGCCAGGAGCAATTTCTGAGCATGGAGCCAGGAATAACCCCTGAGCACTGCCGGGTGTGACCCAAAAAAAAAAAAAAAAAAAGAATGATCATGAAAAAAACTAAAAATAGTATATTACAATAGATCTGATCTGTGTCATGAGAAAAATTTCAGTAACATGTTTCTATGTCAAATAGGAAAAGTCAATAAAAATTGAGAAAGTGAAGCTAGAACAAAAGGAGATGGAGGAAATAGAATGAGGATACTGTGTCTTAAAAGGAAGATAGTTTCCATTGAAGGAATAAAAGAAGAAGGGATTATGCAGATGGGGAAAAGCTTTTGGGTGATAGGTAAGGAATTTGGAGCATCAACAAATGTGAAAGAATATTTTTGAAAGAATTTGGATATAATATTAGCTGAGATAGGATAAAGGGATGGTAATTTAGGAGAGTGAGGAGGAAAGAAAAATTTGAGAGAGTGGCAGTGTGAAAAATCAGAGGCTAACTAAATAGGAGGGAATACTTGGAAGTAGCATTAATACATTTTTTCATTACTCTGCTCTCACATAAAAAAATTTTTTTTCTCACTCAAGGGAAAAACTTGCGTTTTCAGAAACTTGAGTATTTGGGCAGACATGTTAATTAATTTGAATTAATTTGGTATGAGTTTTGTAGTGTGGCAGAAAAGATAGGGTGTAAATTCAAGTAGTGAGAGTTTTTAAAACTGTGGGCCTTTGAATCTAGACTGAAAGTGCTGAGACACTCAGTGGTTGAGATTGGATATTGGAATTTAAGATTAAATGGGAGATAGCTCACAGGCTGGAGCACATCTTTTGCATAGAAGATATCTAGGTTAGTTCCCAGGCACCTTGTGAGGGCTATACTCAGAGCCAGGAGTAGCCCCTAAGCACTGATAGGTTTGGTTCCCTAACATCCTGCCCCCTTAAAAATAGGAGAAGTAATTCGGACTGAATCAAAGATATTAATGTGGAATGGATTTGGAGGCGGGGGTTGGGTCACACCCAGTGGCACTCAAGGGTTACTCCTGGTTCTGTGCTCAGAAATGGCTCCTGGCAGGCTCTGGGAACCATATGGGATGCCAGAAATTAAACCGGGTTCCATCCTGGGTTGGCTGCGTGTAAGGCAAAAGCCCTACCGCTGTGCTATTGCTCTGGCCCTATGGAATGTTTTATTGTATTTGGTGGGGAATAGGGGGCACACCTGACAGTGTTCAAGGGTTACTCCTGGCTCTGCACTCAGAAATCACTCCTGGAAGTCTCACTGGACCATATGGGATGACTAGAATTGAACCAGAGTTCATCCCATGTCGGTTTGCATGCAAAGCAAACGCCCTGCCGCTGTGCTATCACTCTGGCCATGGAATGGATTTTTGAAGGGTAGAAAAATGTGAAGTTATTGGTGTACAGATAAGGGAAATAAAAGACTAGTGAGTCTGTAGTATAGGAAGTGAGTTATTCAGTTTCAAAGTCTTCAGTGAATGTGGGACAGTGATCAAGAGATCAATAGAAGACAGAAAAAAGAGCATTGATAGATAACACCAACTTCAAAACAAGAGGTACTTTTATATGAGAATATAGGACTATAATGAATGGTAAACAAAAAATGGCTCCCATTTTTTACATTTTTAATGTAAGAGAAAGAATAATTTGCCCTCATTTTTACTTTAGAAAAGATGGAGTGTTAAATTGTTAAGATTTTAAGACATTTGTTTACAATAGAACAGCTTAAAGGACTTAAAGGGGGCCGGGAAGGTGGCGCTAGAGGTAAGGTGTCTGCCTTGCAAGCGCTAGCATAGGACGGACAGTGGTTCGATCCCCCGTTCCATATGGTCCCCCCAAGCCAGGGGCTATTTCTGAACACATAGCCAGGAGTAACCCCTGAGCATCAAACGGGTGTGGCCCAAACCCCCCCAACCCCCCCCCCCAAAAAAAAAGGACTTAAAGGACAGGAAGTATAGTTGTTGTAAAAAGTGTTATGATGGTGGTGGTGGAGAGTTTAGAGAACACTTTGGGAATTCTCTAAAAAAAAGTCAGTGCAGTAAGAAAAGGGGGTTTAATTTGTAGGGTTTACTTATTTGAAAGAGCTTACATTTTGGATGACTGAGTAATGGTACTACAAATTTAGCTGATCTTAAAATTATAATTTTATGAAAAAATGTGGAACAATTTCTGAGCCTGGAGCCAGGAATAATCCCTGAGCACTGCCGGGTGTGACCCAAAAACCACAAAAAAAAAAAAAAAAAAAATGGTGTTTTATTGGGCCTGGAGAGATGCAAGCAGCCGATCCAGGACCAAAGGTGGTTGGTTCGAATCCCAGTGTCCCATATGGTCCCCCGTGCCTGCCAGGAGCTATTTCTGAGCAGACAGCCAGGAGTAACCCCTGAGCACCGCTGGGTGTGGCCCAAAAACCAAAAAAAACAAAACAAAACAAAAATGTGTTTTATTTTGACAGACTAATATGATAGGTTATTAACAAAGCTTGATAATTTAATTTCTTTCAGCTCTACTATTCAGTGTGTAGTTATCTGGGTCTTTGCTTAGCATGCCGTAAGAGCCTTAGCTAGTATGGAGCTTTTTTATTTCCTATGGCAAGATTTATCTCCGGGTGAGAAGGAAACAGTTGGTGGTCTCTTTATCTTTTAACCTTGACAAACTTGCTTCTAAGAGGTGAGCCCAAATTGGTATGGGAAATCGATTATTGGATCCTCAGGCATTTGCAAAATTTGATACCAGGCTAAAGGGGAATATAAAAAGTTCTGAATCCTAAAAGAAAGGAATAGCAATAGTTAGACTTCATGATCTCTCTCGAGACATGTAAATTTAATATCACAATAATATTTTAGTAATAAATTATAGCCCCTAAATCCTAGGTTTAAAATGGTCAAACAATATGTTTAAAGTTTAATTCTCCCAAAATAAATTTCTTAAAACTAACTTTATATATTACATTAATGTTTCACATATTTAAAATATATTCCCTGATGGAAAAATATTTTCTCTGGGTCCAGAGAAATAGTAAATAGAAAAAGTGTTTGCCTTGCATGCCTCATATGGTCCCCTGTGACCTGCCAGGAGTTATCCCTGAGTGCAAAGTCAGGATTAAGTTTTGAGAACATTCAGTTGTGTCCCCCAAACCAAAAATAATAAAATAAAATATACTCAGATTTCCTCCAGTTTTGGAATACTTAGAATTGTGGTATTTTATAGAAATATTGATATGTATAATTTCTTTATACTGTCTGTCTTTTTGTTTTGTTTTGTTTTTGTTTTTTGAGTCACACCCATAGCGCTCAGGGGTTACTCCTGGCTCTATGCTCAGAAATCACTCCTGGCAGGCTCAGGGGACCATATGGGATGCCGGGATTTGAACCACTGACCTTCTGCATGAAAGGCAAACATCTTACCTCCATACTATCTCTCCGGCCCCTATACTGTCTGTCTTAATATCTTATTAAAAAATAGATGTGGGGTAGAGCGATAGTACAGCTGGTAGGGTATTTGCCTTGCATGGGGCTGACTGGGTTTTATCTCTGGCATGCCATACAGTCCCCAAGCCTGCCAGGAGCAATTTCGGAGCACAGTCAGGAATAACCCCTGAGCACCACCGGGTGTGGTCCACCCCCCGCCCCCCAATCTCCCATAAAAAGGATATGTTAAATTTCATAAGATTCAGACACTGAAGCCATATACTGGGTTCTATAAAGTAATATTTCCAGTTTGTTCATTTATTTACTTATTTACTTAGGTTTTGGCCATACTGAGCAATACACAGGGTTTACTCTGCACTCAGGAATCACTCCTGGTGGCGTAGGAGACCATATGGGATGCTAGGGAGCAAACTGGGATTGGCCATGTACTTTACCTGATCATTTCAGTCCCACTGGTTGATTATTAAGGAGAAAACTTGGGAGTTAAAGAGATAGCTCAATGGATTTGAAGAAGGCCTGGCACCACACTTGGGCGGTAGGTAAGGTCATTCTATGCAGTGCTCAATCTTGTGAGGGCTGCTAATGCCCAGTGGTCACAGGAGTCACTGGTACCTCACCTGGAGCTGCTGGGGAGTAGGCACCATGAGGTACTTGTGAGCCTTGCTGTGCCCAGGATTAAACTCAGAGCCTTCGTATGTTAGGCGTGTGTTCTAACTTGAGCTATCTTCCAGAGTCCTATTATATTTTTCCAGATGAGAAAACTGAGACTCATAGTGGTAGATTATAATGGCCAAAGTTACATGACTATAATAGGTTTTAGAGCCAGGATTCAAAGTCAAATACACTGACTCCAGAGGACTTTTAAGTACTACAATATGTTACTTGTAACTGTTAAGGAAACTGGTTTAACATTAAGTCCAGCATTTCTCAAACTTGTTTGACTATCGAAATTTAAGATCTTTCAATATTTTTATAGGGATTAGTTTTCTGTGGATTAGTTTTCCTTACTCTAAGTAAGGAATGTTGCTTTGAGTCAACTTACCCTAGTATAATCTTTTAATATTTCTAAATAGGTTCGTTTTCAAGTAGAGTTAGTTGTGTATTTTGTTGTTGTTTTTGTCTCCTTGTTTATAACAGTAAAAGTTAGATTTATGTTACTTTCTTTCTACTTGACAGCATAATACTTTGACTTCAAGGTGTTTTAGAATATTCTTCATGATGACCTTTCCAGAGAATTTTAGAGGGTAATAATTTTGAAGTACTAAAATAGTTTATAATCAAATCATATTTTCCTCAGCTTTTTCAGCTCTTAGAATCTATTGTTATAGGACTCCTCCATCCCAAGTTTCTCTACAAGAAATAGCTGTTTGTGCTTTGGAACATTATAATAATTGACATAAGTTTGAACCTTGCCTCTGCCTCCTTTACTAGCTATGTGACCTTAGAAAAGTTACTTCATTTCTCAAAACTAGTGTTTCTTGTCCCTTTTTTCTTTCTTCTGTTGTTGTTGTTGGTGGTGGTGGGGCACACCTGGCTTTAAGGCTTTAAGGGTTACTGACTGCACTCTAGAATCAATCCTGGCAATGTTCAGGGGACCAGATGAGGTGCTGAGACTCAAACCCAGGTTAGCTATGTTCGAGGCAAGTGTCCTCCCTATTGTACTATCCCTTCGGCCCATATCTTTCTTTCTTTAAAAGACAAGATTAGTATTTTGATGATTAGATGTAAAAATCCAAGTAATATCTTGTATATAGAAGACTCCATAAATATAAATTTCTTTTTTTTCTCTAAGGAGGTTATTTCAGTTTTGTACCAGAACATATTTTGAAAATAGTTAGGAAAGAAAGGTCAGATTTAAACGGAAACTATCTTAGTGTTATGCTGACATCAGCCACATTTCTGATAAAGAGGTGTTGTCATGATACAGGTTGAATGGGAGTTAAAACCAGTTCCCTTCCTGCTTCCCAACTGACATAATAAGCAAAACCTGACTGGGCAAACATAGACCTATTTATTAGATCACTTATTATTAATGTTAAACTAGCTTTGGTGCTGACTTCTCCTGTTCTTTTTGAAATTTCACAGTTGTCATTTAAAATCTGACAGCCCTTCAAAAGCTTCCTAAATGCTTAATGGTTTAAAACCATTCTCCAGAACATTGGAAGTATATTTTCCAAAGTGGTTTGTTGAAAATCATTTGAGCACAGAATTGCTTATATTGTCACATTGAGTTCTTGAGGTCTATTCAGTTTTTATTGAACAATCAACATTTGGGATTTATGGATAATACTTACCATGTATTACCAGAGTATAATTACTTAAAACTTTTTTTTTTTTGGTTTTTGGGCCATACCCGGCAGTGCTCAGGGGATACTCCTGTCTGTCTGCTCAGAAATAGCTCCTGGCAGGCACGGGGGACCATATGGGACACCGGGATTCGAACCAACCACCTTTAGTCCTGGATCGGCTGCTTGTAAGGCAAACACCACTGTGCTATCTCTCCGGGCCCAATTACTTAAAACTATTAAAGAGAAAATCTGTGATTTTTTTCAGTTTCACAACAAGTTACTCTCTAGCCAAAAAGCAAATTAATTTGATTTAAGTTGCATAAAGATATCTTTACTATTGTGTCCCAAATGCTTATTATCTAACTGATATGTCATACTTATTGATAGACTGAATTTTACTTTTTATCTCAATTTTGTTCCTTGATACTTTTGTAATCCTAGACCTTTTAAGCTTAAAATTTCTCTGTTAAAAAGGAAATACCAGGGGGCCGGAGAGATAGCATGGAGGTAAGGCGTTTGCCTCTCATGCAAAAGGTCATCGGTTCGAATCCCGGCATCCCATATGGTCCCCCGTGCTCGCCAGGAGCGACTTCTGAGCATGGAGCCAGGAGTAACTCCTGAGCACTGCCGGGTGAGACCCAAAAACCAAAAAAAAAAAAAAAAAAAAAAAAAAAAAGGAAATACCAGGGGCCAGAGCGGTGGCGTGGAGCTGTAAGGCATTTGCCTTGCCGGCGCTAGTCTGGGACGGATTGCGGTTTGGTCCCCTGGCATCCTATATGGTCCCCCAAGCCAGGAGCGATTTCTGAGCACATAGCCAGAAGTAACCCGAGTGTCACCGGATGTGGCCAAAACAAACAAACAAACAAAAAAAGAAACAAAAAAAGGAAATATCAATATTTATTGATTTTCCAGGATTTTTTGTAATGATGTGTTCATGAATTTTCAATAAGTAGCATATCTGTGGCACACAGAAGACACAGTACATTGCATGTTTCCCTAGACATTTTCACTTTATTTTTTAATACTTTTGAAACTCCTTTTTCTTTTTATGTACTCTTTTTTTTTTTTTTTTTTTTTGGTTTTTGGGCCACACCCAGCAGTGCTCAGGGGTTACTCCTGGCTGTCTGCTCAGAAATAGCTCCTGGCAGGCACAGGGGACCATATGGGACACCGGGATTTGAACCAACCACCTTTGGTCCTGGATTGGCTGCTTGCAAGGCAAACACCGCTGTGCTATCTCTCCGGGCCCTCCTTTTTCTTTTTAATTCTTATAATGTTTAAAAACTATTTAAGAGGGGCCAGAGAGATAGTGCAGCGATAAGGTGTTTGCCTTGCATGTAGAAGGACAGTGATTCGAATCCTGGAGTCCCATATGGTCCCCCAACCCTGCCGGGGGTGATTTCTGAGCATAGAGCCAGGAGTAGCCCCTGAGCGCTGCCGGGTATGACCCCAAAACAAAACAAAACAAAACAAAACAACAACAACAACAACAACAAAAAGCTAAGAGAGAATATGATTGACCAAATATGATCCTTGTAGCCCACACTTGAAATGTTTTAGCCAAAAAAAGACTTCTGACAGACCTTGTTTTGAATCATGACTTTGCAGTTTATCAGTATTGTGACTGTAGGCAAGTTACTGTCTATAAAATATCATGAGTCTACAATGAGTATAGTGTTTTAAATATATATATGTATATAATGCATCTATTTAATTGGCTGGGTATATAGCTCCAAATACATATTATTTCATGATGAAACTTTTTTTGGGGGGAACAGTTTTGGAGCTATATTTGATGTTGTTCAAGGCTTACTCCTGTGTTCAGAGATCATACTGGCAGGATATAAGGGATCATATCGGGTGCTTGGAATCAAACTCAAGTCATCCAGATGTAAGCCAAGTACCTGATCTGTGGTACTATTGCTCTGGCCCTGTTAAATGAAAATTTCATTTGATTGTTCATATAATTTATTATGTCAAGAGTCTACCTCAAAAGAGACCACTATAACAATAACCACTCATTGGGAAATATTCAGTCTGCAGAAGAACTGGGTGCTGAAAGGAAGTAAAGTGATACCCTTTTAGTAATAGTATAATAAACAACAGTGCTTTAAAGGAAAAAGAGAGAAAAAGTGTCTGCCATAGGATCAGGCTATGGGAGGCAGGAGGGAAACTGATGAGATTGTTGGTGGAAAGAGTGCAGTGGTGAAGGGATGGGTACTCGAACATTGTACCACTGAAACTCAGTAATTGTAACTGTATTTTGCAGTGATTCAATAATAATTTTTTGGGGGGACCATACGCTGCGGTGCTCGGGTTATTCCTGGCTCTGCACTTCATATCATTCTTGGCTGGATCAAGCCCTGATCAGTCATGTGCAAAACAAATACCCTATCTGTTGTTCTATCATTCCAAATTTTTATTTGGAATGCCACACCCGGCAGCATTCAGGGGTTACTCCTGGCTCTCTGCTCAGAAATCGCTCCTGGCAGGCAGAGGGGACCATATGGGATGCCAGGATTCGAACCAACATAGGTCCTGGTCAGCTGCTTGCAAGGCAAACGCCCTACTGCTGTGCTGTCTCTCTGGCCCCTGCCCCCAACTTTTTTTTTTTTTTTTTTTTTAAAAAAAAAGAGTCTACTAAACTCAGGAGCAGATAGGAAGATCAAAAATGTTAATTAGGTATGTGACTGAATCTATTCCTGTTTAAAATCAGGTTCAGCAAAAATGATACTTATTTTTGTAAAAGAAGTAACGTGGCTCTTTGGTCTAAATTTTCCCCTGAGTTTTGCCTTTTTTTTCCCTTGAATATTAAAAATAAAAAAAAAGATTTTCAGAGGTTGATTCATAAATGTTAGAGCAGACCAGGTAAATTTTACTATTTTAAAAATTATTTGAGGGCTGGGGAGTCAAAACTCTGAAGTCCATGTTTTGCATGTGAAAACCCTAGTTTGATTTTTAGCACCATTGAGAAAAACTTCTCATCTTTTACCACACTTAATTTGTGTATAATATTGGTTATAGCACTTTCTATTTATCTTATTTCAGTGAATTATTTAATATTATGAGGGCCAGGACCTACTCCCAACATTTGGGCTGATGGTTTAGTGCTCAAGTTCAGAATTGTAGGCCACCAGGGTCACTCTGGCAGTGCCTGGGGTCACCAGGTTTATATTGGCAGGTCTTTGTTCATTTAAAGTATGTGTCCCTGACCCCTGAGGCCTTGACCCTTGACTTCTTGTTCCTTTTGTCCATTTAAAAATTCACTTGAGGGATAGAAAGATTGTACAAGGATTAAGGCATTTGCCTCGTCTTTAGTCTGTGGCAGACTGGTTTGATTCCTGTCACTACATATAGTTCCCTAAGCACCACTGGGAATGACCCCTGAGCTTAGATTCATGAATTAGTCCTGAATGTAGCTGGTGCATCCCCAAACAAAACACCAAACCATATAAAAGCCAACAAATAAAACTTTACTTGAGGGCCACAGAGATAGTGCAACAGCTCTGTGCATGCTTTATATTCTGGAGGCCCAGGGTCTATCCCCTGACTGCATAGTCAGTCCCTTTCTGTATACAAGCTCCACATACTGCTGGGTTTGGGCTAAGCTCCCTCAAATTAATTACTTGAAATGTTTATATGTTACTTAAAATTGATTCTACATTGGTAGATTAACAGTGGCAAAACTGGTACTTAGAGTTTTTGAGAATTTTTAATGAAACAGAAAGCGAGACCAAGCCAGAGCAATAGCACAGCAGTAGGGTATTTGTCTTGCAATCGGCCAACCCTAGGACCAATCGGGTTTAATTCCTGGCATTCCATATCGTGCCCCGAACCTGCCAGGTGTGGTTTCTGAGCACAGAGTCAGGAATAACCCCTGAGCACTGTTGGGTGTGTCCCAAATCCTTTCTTCCCCTCCGAAAGAAAAGAACAGAAAAGCTTAAGAATTGTATTGAATAGGAACCGGCGAGGTAGCGCTAGAGGTAAGATGTCTGCCTTGCAAGCACTAGCCAAGGAAGGACCATGGTTCCATCCCCCGGCGTCCCATATGGTCCCCCTAAACCAGGGTCAATTTCTGAGCGCTTAGCCAGGAGTAACCCCTGAACATCAAATGGGTGTGGCCCGAAAAACCAAAAAAAAAAAAAAAAAAAAAAAAGAATTGTATTGAATAATATAGAAAAAGGTTAATTTGGGGAATTTTTATTATAATGTTCTTGTCAAACTGACTGTATTTTTGTGGTGCTAGGAATCTAACTCAGATCATTAGTTACTCACGCTCACTGAGTTACAAACTAGTCCATCACATTTATTTTGAAAATTAACCTTAAAAAAATAAAAATAAAAATACGGGGCCGAGAGATAGCATGGAGGTAGGGCATTTGCCTTGCATGCAGAAGCTCGGTGGTTCAAATCCTGGCATCCCATATGGTCCCCCGAGCCTGCCAGGAGCGATTTCTTTTCTTTTCTTTTTGTTCTTTTTTTCTTTTCTTTTCTTTTTTTTTTTTTTTTTTTTGGTTTTTGAGTCACACCGGGAGTGGTTACTCCTGGCTCTATGCTCAGAAATTGCTCCTTAGGACTGGAGAGATAGCACAGCACCATTTGTCTTGCAAGCAGCGGACCCAGGACCTAAGGTGGTTGGTTTGAATCCCCGAATCCCGGTGTCCCATATGGTCCTGGTGTCCCATAGAAAGGAACGAAAAGAAATCACTCCTGGCAGGCTCAGGTGACCATATGGGATGCCGGGATTTGAACCACTGTCCTTCTGCATGCAAGGCAAATGCCTTACCTTTTTGCTGTCTCTCCAGCCCCGCCAGGAGCAATTTCTGAGCATAGAACCAGGAATAACCCCTGAGCACCTCGAGGTGTGACCCAAACAAACAAACAAACAAAAACAAAAGAAACCTTAATACACTTTTGTTTTGTTTTGTTTTTTGGGGGCCATACCTGGTGATGCTCAGGGCTTACTCGTGGCTAGGCACTCAGAAATCTCTCCTGGCTTTGGGGACCATCTGGGATGCTAGGGGATCGCACCGAGGTGTGTCCTAGGCTAGCGCAGGCAAGGCAGATGCCTTACCCCTTGTGCCACCGCACCAGGCCCCCCCTTAATACACTTTTGACAAGTTTTTCGTTATTGTAGAATTTCTTCCTTCTTTTTCTGTTTTGTTTTTGTTTTGTTTTGTTTTGTTTTGGTCAGCCTGGTGGCGCTCAGGGGCCACCTGAACTCTACTCACAAATCACTCCTGGCAGTCTTGGGAACCATATGAGATCTGGAGATTGAACCCTGGCTGGCCATGTGCAAGGCAAAAGCCCTATCCTCTGTTGAACTATTGTTCAGGTCCTAGATTTTTTTTTATTGATTAGATAATTTACTTAACAAAAGTTTCAGCAGTTTGTCTATCTATCAATCTGTATCTTAGAACTTCCAAGGTTGTATAGCAAGGAAGCAAAGTTCTGCTATCTCCTAAACATGTCTTTGACAAAAGGTTAATTTCATGGAAGGGATCCTTAAGGCAGAGTGAACATTAACTTTGAAGAAATACTTACATATAAACAAGTCTCTTAAAGTCTTTTCCCTTGAAGATCTAAACCTAGAGGTTCTCAAACTTATTTGGCTTACCATGCCCTTTCCAGAAAAAAAAGAAATTAACAGCTCAACTCCTAAATCTGTCTTTAAGGTAACCAAGAGAAAGCACCCTTCAGTTGCACACCAAGCTTCTGACCCTCTAAATTTTTCCTTTGCTCTGGAAATGGGGGGGCATGAGGGGAGAATAGTATAGTGAACTTTAGGAAGCACTGACAATGGAGAATCCAGAATTTAATCATTTCAAGGTGACTTTTATTTTAAATTTATTTTTTGGGATTAATTTTGGGCCATACTTACTGATGCTTGGGGTTACCTTTGGCCTAGTACTTTAGTATTGCTGCTGGTGGTGTTTGGGAGGCCATGCAGTGCTAGGGATTAAATTTGAGTCTTCTGAATGGAAAGTATGCACATTAACCTGTGAACTATTTCCTTGACCCTAAGATAACCTTTTGTACCCTTCATTGCTAACTGACCTTCCTTTTTTTGACAAATTTTTTTTGTTTTAAATAAGCTATTTAAAGGTGAGTCTAAATCTGTGTAATGAGTTACTGAACTTTGCTGGATTTCTTCTACGTGTACAGTATATACATGCTTATATACATATAAGCTTCTCTTTCTGTTAAAAGTGTATGTATATAACATTTTCAGTCTTTTTTTGGGGGGGTGTTGGGCAATACCCGACCGTGCTCAGGGGTTACTCTGGGCTGTGTGTTCAGAAATTGCTCCTGGCAGGCTTGGGGGGACTATATGGGATGCCAGGAATCGAACCCAAGTTCTTCCTGGGTCAGCTGCATGCAAGGCAAATGCCCCACCACTGTGCTGTCTCTCTGGGCCCACATTTTCAGTCTTTTTAAAAATATTTTCCCAGCCTCTAGAAAATCTTGAGGGTGGGGCCCATGAGGTGGTGCTAGAGGTAAGGTGTATGCCTTGCAAGCGCTGGCTAAGGAAGGACCACGGTTAGATCTCCCGGCATCCCATACGGTCTCCCCAAGCCAGGGGCGATTTCTTTCTTTCTTTTTTTTTTTATATAAATTATCTTTATTTAAACACCGGGATTACAAATATAATTGTAGTTGTATGATTACAGTCCAGTGCAGGATTCCCACCACCAATTTCCCAGATCTATCTACTCCCCACCCCACCCACACCTGTACTCGAGACAGGCTTTCTTTTTCTCTCATTCATTCACATTGTTATGATAGTTTTCAGTGTAGTTATTTCTCTAACTGCACTTATCACTCTATGTGGTGAGCTTCATGTCATGAGCTGCACCTACATGGGAAGATGGAGGGAAATAAGAGTTGGGACTGAGGCAGTAAAATATTAGAAATGAGATTTGTAGGGTGGTATCAAGGTCACAATACAAGATGAATGTTATGGATATATAAAATATATGCATACAATACTATCAATAGGAAAACAAGGAGAAAAATATTCCAGTGACTGTCCCAACATAAACCAGTACTAAAACGGCCCGCCCTCCTCCCAAAGCGCATTTCCATTAGTGTAGGGAGAGGTATGGGGGAAGCCTGAGGACCACTAAGAGTCCACCTGAACCCACTTCTGGCCATCTGAGCTGGCACCCAGGGAAGGCCTGGAGTCAGGGGAAAAAGACAAGGATGGCTGGGGGCCTGCCAAGCCTCCCAGCACTCCCCAGGCCAGGGAGAAGGGCTCCGGTATGGGGCCTCCCCAAACCCCATACCTGGCAAGAGCTGGTCTGAGCGCTTAGCCAGGAGTAACCCCTGAGCAACAAATGGGTGTGGCCCCCCCCAAAAAAAAAGAAAAAAGAAAATCCTGAGGGTATAGGGTGGTTTCTTTTATATCTTAACAATCTATCCAACTTTCTTTTATTTGTTTTTATTTTTGTTTTTGGGCCACACCCGATCTGCATGGAAGGCAACTGCCCTACCTGCTGTGCTATATCATTCTGGCCCCATCCAATTTTTTTTTAATTAATATCTTTATTTAAACCCCATCCAACTTTTTTCTAGATATAAAAGCCTTCTGTTTTGTACAAATTCTTTTTTTGTTTTTGTTTTTGTTTTTGGATCACACCCAGCAGCGCTCAGGGTTACTCCTAGCTCTACATTCAGAAATCGATCCTGGTAGGCTCGGGGACCATATGGGATGCCGGGATCTGAACCAATGTCGTTCTGCATGCAAGACAAACGCCCTACCTCCATGCTATCTCTCCGGCCCCTGTTTTGTACAAATTTTTTTTTATTTTTATTTTGATCATATTGGCTTATATATCTTTCACAGGTACATATTAACATTGAATCAGGGAATACCCATCACCAAATTTGTTTTCCCCCATCCCTGTTCCCTTCCTGCAACCCATATCCCCCAACATCACCCCCCGGGCTGCTAGAGTAGGTGGTCCCCTCTTTTTTTAGCTGACTATTAGTGATCATATATCTGTTTGGTCCTGGTACTCTCCCTTGTTTCCCCCTCTATTTGAGAGGCGGAGCTAGATAATTCGAGTTATATGGTTTTGTTTGAAAGAAAGAAAAGCAATAGAATGGGGTAAAAAAAAATAAGAAAAAATAGGGCCGGAGAGATAGCACGGAGGTAAGGCGTTTACCTTTCATGCAGAAGGTCGTCAGTTCGAATCCCGGTGTCCCATATGGTCCTCCGTGCCTGCCAGGAGCAATTTCTGAGCACGGAGCCAGGAAAAAACCCTGAGCACTGCCGGGTGTGACCCAAAAACCACAAAAAAAAAAAAAAAAAAAAAAAAGAAAAAGAAATTAAAAAAATCAAATAAGCTGAAAATGGGTGGTGTCCTTCTAGAGCAATTTACTTGGGGGCCACAGGAGGCAAAGTCGGGGTGATCCTTGAGTGCAAAGTCAGTAATAAGCCTTGAACATTGTGGGGTGTGACCCAAACAACAAAACAAAAAAAGATTCCTCTAGGGCAGGGCCACAAAATGTTGTATAGAGGGCCGTTTGCGGCCTACGGGCCTCAAGTTTGAGACCCCTGTGAGGCTTTCAACCTCAGTTAGAGAGAGGACATGAAAAAGGTAATTGAAACACCACAACAGTACTGAAAGAAATATCAAAATAAATATTCAGTGAGCACTGTAGCAATAAAGACAAGCACCACACAATAGTATCTCAGTCTGAAATCAAACCATGCCAAAGTGCAAAAAGAAAGAGAAAGAGAAAATAAAATTGGAGACATCAACTTCAATATCTACACCAAAATAAAGACGTCAAAAAAATCGATCAATCAATAAATATATACGTGGAAAAATGATTATTTTGTGCTTATTCCCCCCCCCCCCCCGCATAGGCACAGTAACTATTGGGGATATTATAGAGGGAATTCCCTTGGCCTAGGAGATACAGGGTTTCTCCACCCCTGAAGTATACTGTCATGGGATTAATGATAGACTCCTTGCATGATCATTTACTCTCCCCTTGGTGCTTTTGTGGTGTATGGAAGACTTCTTCATCTTGGATGGTAAAATCAGACCTCTGTATCTAGAGATCTTGGTGTCTGTGTTTTGTACAAGTTCTTGCAGTGCCTGATGCTACCTAATTCATAAATGATTTAATAAAATCATTTAGATCTTTAAAATTAACTAAATTGGATTTTTTTTGTTATTTAACAGCATGAATATATGTAGATACTATTTAAATAAGATAAGGCAGCTAGAGAGTGCCAACACATGCAAACTGTGGGCTTCAACATGCCTAACGTCTTCAGCTAGATGCTGGTTTTTTTTTAGTGGAATAGAAGGAAGTACTTCTTACAAATTATAAAAAGATTTAAGGGAAGTACACCTGGGTTTCTCTATGAATGTACTATCTTGTTGGTCTTCTCTTCTATGGTTTGCTTTAGAATGAACCCTTTTAGTGGTTGGAATAACTGACTGCTTTTGTTTAAGATCAATAATGCTGGGGCCAGAGAGATAACATGAGGCCGGAGAGATAGCATGGAGGTAAAGCATTTACCTTGTATGCAGAATGTCAGTGGTTCGAATCCCGGCATCCCATATGGTCCCCCGAGCCTGCCAGAAGCGATTTCTGAGCATAGAGCCAGGAGTAACTCCTGAGTGCTGCCGGGTGTGACCCCCACCAAAAAATAGGTCAATAATATTAAAGATACATTTCTGGGTGTTCATTGGTGCTCTCTTTCAAAGCCAATAAACCAAAACAGATTGACAGCTTTATTGAGCTCTTTGAAATACACTTAAAAATGTTTCTCCTAGGGGCCGGCGAGGTGGCGCTAGAGGTAAGGTGTCTACCTTGCAAGTGCTAGCCAAGGAAAGAACGGGACCGTGGTTCGATTATCCCCCAGTGTCCCATATGGTCCCCCCCCAGCCAGGGGCAATTTCTGAGTGCTTAGCCAGGAGTAACCCCTGAGCATCAAACGGGTGTGGCCCAAAAACAAACAAACAAATGAACAAACAAAAAAATGTTTCTCCTAGATAGCACAGTGGTAGGGCATCTGCCTTGCAAGCAGCTGATACAGGATGGATGGTGGTTCAAATCCCAGCAACCCATATGGTCCCCTGTGCCTGCTAGAGTGATTTCTGCTTTTTTTGTTTGTTTGTTTGTTTGTTTTTGGGCCACACCCGGCATTGCTCAGGGGCTACTCCTGGCTGTCTGCTCGGAAATAGCTCCTGGCAGGCTCGGGGGACCATATGGGACACCGGGATTTGAACCACTTTGGTCCTGGATCGGCTGCTTGCAAGGCAAACACCGCTACGCTATCTCTCTGGGCCCTAGAGTGATTTCTGAGTGCAGAGCAGGAGTAACCCTGAGCACTACTGGGTGTGACCAAAAAAAGTTTCTCCTCTTTTTCCCTTTTTTTTGGTTTCTGGGTTGACTGCGGGCAAGGCAAATGCCCTACCTGCTGTACTATTGCTCCGGCCCCTGAAAATGCTTCTTAAAATAATTTATGGTCTGGAACCGGAGGATAGTACAGCTTGTAGGACATTTGCCTTGTGTGTGGCCAACCCAGGTTCAATTCCTGGCATCCCATATGGTCACCTGAGCTCTTGAGTAGTGATTCCTGAGAGCAGAAACAAGAATAACCCCTGAGCACCACTGGGTGTGGCTCCAAAAAAACAACAGAAGCTGATCTTGAGGCCAGAGAGATAGCACAGTGGGTCAGAGGGTTGGGCATTTGCCTTGGACATGGCTGACTGGCCATGACATGGCCTGACATGGCCTGACATGGCCTGACATCCTATATAGTCCTGAGCCTGTCAGAATTGATTTCTTGAGTGCAAAGCCAGGTGTGGTTTAAAAATAAAGAAAACTACCCTCGCAAAACTATGATCTTCTATCTATAGAAAATGTGAAAAATCTCAGACATAGAATAACTTGTTGGATGCTAGAAGCATGGAAGAAGTAAGGGGAAGGGCCCGGAGAGATAGCACAGCAGCGTTTGCCTTGCAAGCAGCCGATACAGGACCAAAGGTGGTTGGTTCGAATCCCGGTGTCCCATATGGTCCCCCGTGCCTGCCAGGAGCTATTTCTGAGCAGACAGCCAGGAGTAGCCCCTGAGCACTGCTGGGTGTGGCCCAAAAAACAAAAAACAAAAAACAAACAAACAAAAAAAGAAGTAAGGGAAAGATGGATAAAATTGGGACTGTAGAGATAGCATGGAGATAGGGCATTTGCCTTGCATGCAGAAAGATGATGGTTTGAATCCCAGTATCCCATATGATCCCCTGAACCTGCCAGGAGCAATTTCTGAGCGTAGAGCCAGGAGTCATTCCTGAGCACTGCTGAGTGTGACCCAAAAAATAAACAAGATGGATAAAAGTAGTCAAAAGGCACAACTCCAACTCCAGTGAGTTCTGGGGGATATAATGTGCAGCATGATTGACTATAGTTAACTTCACTATAATGTGTATTTTTTGCTCAGAGAGTAGTTTTTTTTTTCTTCTTTGTTGTAAGGGCCATGCCAATGACATTCCTGGTAGTATCTAGGGGCCAGTAAATTAACCCAGGGCCTCACATATGCCAGACAGGTGTCTAACTCTTTTCACCACATTTCAGCCTATGAGAATAGATGTCAAAAGTTCTGGTGTCAAAATAAAACGTTGTAAGTATATTAGGTGATAGCTGCTAACTAAACTTATTGTCATAATTTTCATATGTCTATCAAGGCACTGTATATCAACCTGGATACTTAATACATTTTTTCTGAAGTGGGTATATTGGACCAAATAAGATTAGAAGTATCAGAATGATAGTACAGTAGGTAGGGCACTTGACTTGCATGCGGCTGATCCAGGTTCAATCCCTGACATCCCATATGGTTCCTTGAGTATCTCTAAGTAATTTCTGAGTGCAAAGTCAGGAGTAACCCCTGACCATCACTGAATGCATCTTATCCCATGTACTATCTCTCCATCCTAAACTAATACAATTTTATGTGTCAATTTTATCTCGATAAACTCAAAGAAAATGGTTATGCTGCTATTTATTTAAGGTACAATTAAAGTAATGGGGAAATTTTGGAGGTTATTTTGTGTTATGAAAACCCAGTTAGTGCTTTATACACATATAAACTGTGGGGGAGGAATCTATGATCAAAACACAGTTGCTAAAGATCAGAGCAGTAATCCAGGGGTTAAGACATTTGCCTTGGATGTTGCAGTATGATCTCCAGCATTGCATATACATATATATATATATCCCTGAGAGGCCGGGAGATAGCACAGCAGTAGGGCGATTGCCTTGCAAATGGCTGACCAGGAAGGAACCCGATTCAAGTCCCGGCATCCCATATGGTTCCCCAGCCTACCAGGGGCGATTTCTGAGTGCAGAACCAGGAATGACCCCTGAGCTCTGCTTAGTGTGGCCCAGAAACCAATCAATCAATCAAGTTTAAAAAATATGGTTCCATGAGCCTGTTAGAGCAATCTAATTACAGAGCTAGGAGAAGCCCTTGAGCACCTTTTAGTTCTAACCTAAAATATAATGTCACCTGTCAAAACACACATCTCTCTCTCTCAACACACACACACACACACACACACACACACACACACACACACACACACACACACGAGAATTACAGAGCTAGAAGAAGCTCTTGAGCACCTTTCAGTTCTAACCAAACTGTCCTGCTGCCAAGATAAGCTATTTATCCGATACAGAGAACTGTATGATTTAAGGGTGGGAGAGATACTACAATGGGTTAGTGTTTGGCCTTGCATCCAAGCAGTCCAAGTTTGATTCTGGGCATCATATATGGTCACCTCAGCACTACTAGGGGTGATCCCTGAGTGCTGGGCTAGGAGAAAGTCCTGAGCACCAGATTGTTTGTTTCCAAACAAAACGAAACATGTTTGCTGCAAATAATATTTTTATCTCTAGTTATTTATTCTTAGATTATTATTTTTGTTTGTTTGGTTTTGTTTTGGAGCCACACCCAGCGGCATTCAGGTTACTCCTGGCTCTTTTCTCAGAAATCATTCCTGGCAGGTTTGGGGGACCACCTGGGATGCCAGGGATTGAACCTGGATCTGCCACATGCAAGGTAAACGCTCTCTCTACCCACTGTGCTATCTATCGCTCTGGCTCTGCATTCTCAAAAAAATTTTTTGTTTGTTCGTTTTTGGGCCACACCCGGCGGTGCTCAGGAGTTACTACTGGCTCTCTGCTCAGAAATAGCTCCTGGCAGGCACGGGGGACCATATGGGATGCCGGGATTTGAATCAACCACCTTAGGTCCTGGGTCGGCTGCTTGTAAGGCAAACATCGCTGTGCTATCTCTCCAGCCCCAATTCTCAAAATATTTTTAAACTTATATATGACATATTCTTTCCTTTGTTTTTGGGCCGCCACACCCTAAGATGCTCAGGAGTTACTACTGTCTTTGTGCTCAGAAATTACTTCTGGCAGGCCCTGTGGACCAAATGGGATTCTGGGATTGAATTTAGGTTAATCGCATGCAAGGCAAATGCCCTCCCTGCTGTAATCCTTAATTATTTCTTTCTTAGCTACTCCTTTCTTAGGTAAATTTCCAGTTATTAGGTAGTCATGGATTACATTGCCACTTAATGTCCAAGATCTGAACTTTATTTTATAATTTTGTTTCTTTGAGATGTTTCTCAGATTTAATACACTGAAGTATACCTGAATACACACAATCCAAAATGTTTGTAATTTGACTTTACTCTGTTTAAAGGACCAGTGCTTTAGGACTTTTCTTGGCTTTGTGCTCAGGGATCAATCCTGCAATGGTGCCACTGTGGCATTCAATACGGGCACCTTAAGCACCCTGTTCTATCTCTCTAGCTCAGATGCTTAACCTAATTTTGAAATGATAACATCGCCTGAGCACTATTGAGTTGGTACAAAGAGTGAGTGATTTATTAGAATAAAATAAAAAATGCAAGATAAGGGCCGGGCGGTGGCGCTAAAGGTAAGGTGCCTGCCTTGCCTGCGCTAGCCTTGGACGGACCGCGGTTCGATCCCCCCGGTGTCCCATATGGTCCCCCAAGCCAGGAGCAACTTCTGAGCACATAGCCAGGAGTAACCCCTGAGCGTTACCGGGTGTGGCCCAAAAACCAAAAAAAAAAAAAGCAAGATAAAGAGTATGGTGACGTAAGGGTTGGTGAAATAATACAGCACGTAGGAGCGTGCTATGCACACGACCAACCCAGGTTCAATTCCATGTACCCTTGAGCACCACCAGATGTGTCCACTAAACAAAATAACAAAAATATCAAGTATGATGGCCTGAGTAGTTTTCAGGTACAATTCTTATTTATGATAAACTTATTTAGAAACTATGTTTATTTTAGTTTTAGTTTTAGGGTTGCACCCAGCTGTATTTAGGACACAATTCTTGGTTCTGCACTCTATGAGCACTCCTGGCAGAGCTCAAAAAATCAGATGCAATGTTTGGGTCAAATCAGGTTGGCCACAAGCAAGGTTCTTATTAACAACTTTAATTTTTTAATTTTTTGGATAATCAGAATTTTTCTCTGCCTCTTTAACTTTTTTGAAAAATTGAAGTTTCTGGGGCCTGAGTCATGGTGCAAGTGGTAAGGTGTCTGCCTTGTGCGTGCTAGCTTAGGACAGACTGCGGTTTGATCCCCCTGGCGTCCCATATGGTCTCCCAAGCCAGGAGTGATTTCTGAGCTCATAGCCAGGAGTAATCCCTGAGTGTCGCCGGGTATGGCCCAAAAACCAAATATATATATATATATATATATATATATATATATATATATATATATATATATATATATATATATATATGTATGTATGTATGTATTTTTTTCACTAAGTTGATATATGAAATACTAGCACCTAACACTTCTGGTAATATTTGCTACTGTATTATTTATTTTACTTTTTATAAAAATTTTTTTTTGGGTTGGGGGAGTCACACTGGCAGTGCTCAGGGGGTTACTCCTGGCTCTCTGCTCAGAAATCGCTCCTGGCAGGCTCGGGGGACCATATGGGATGCCAGGATTTGAACCACGTTCCTTCTGCATGCAAGGCAAATGCCTTACCTCCATGCTATCTCTCTGGCCCATTTTTTATACATTTTTTAAATGTAAGCACCATGGTTACAAACATGTTTGTAATTGGGTTTCAGCCATAAAATGCACACCCCTTTCACCAGTGCAACTTTCCCACCACCATTGTTCCCCTACTTCCCTCCTCCCCCATCCCCTGCCTATCTTAAAGAAAGGGAGTGTATTTCTCTCTGCATCATTGTCATGGTAGCTGTTAGTCTATTTTTTTTTCTAATTGCACTTAACACTCTTTTAGAGGCGGTTACACCTGGCAGCGCTTAGGGGTTCATCCTGGCACTGTGCTCAGAAATTACTCCTGGAAGGGCTGGAGTGGTGGCACAAGCAGTAAGGCATCTGCCTTGCCCGCACTAGCCTAGGACGGGCCGCAGTTCGATCCCCTGGCGTTCCATATGGTTCCCAAGCCAGGAGCGATTTCTGAGTGCCTAGCCAGGAGTAAGCCCTGAGCATCACCGGGTGTGGCCCAAAAACCAAAAAAAGAAAAAGGAAAAGAAATCACTCCTAGCAGGCTTAAGGGACCATATGGTATGCCAGGATTCAAACCAATGTCAGTCCTGGGTTGGCCGCTTGCCTAAGGCAAGCGCCCTACTGCTGTGCTATCTCTCTGGCCCCTTTTATTTTTCTTAAATCCCACATATATGTGAGACTATTCTGTGCTTATCTCTCCCTCTGACATATGTCACTCAACATAATAGTCTTCAAATATATCCATCATAAGCAAATTTCCTGACTTCATTTTCTCTAACAGTTGCATAGGATTCCATTGTATATATAGATGTACCACAGTTTCTTTAACCACTCCTCTGTTGTTGAGCAATTGGATTGTTTCCAGATTCTGACTATTGTATATAGTGCTGCTATGAACATAGGAGTGCAGAAGGCATTATTGTATTGTGTTTTTGTGGTCCTAAGGTATATCTCTAGGAGTGGTATTACTGGGTCATATGGGAGCTCAACGCTTAGTTTTTTAAGGAATATTCATATTGTTTTCCATAAAGGCTGGATGGACTAGACAGCATTCCCACCAGCAGTGAATGAGAGTTCCTTTCTCCCCACATCAGTGCTAGAAGTGGTTTTCTTTTTTTCTTTTTTCTTTTTTTTTTTTTGGTTTTTGGGCCACACCCGTTTGATGCTCAGGGCTTACTCCTGGCTATGCGCTCAGAAGTCCCTCCTGGCTTGGGGGACCATATGGGACGCCGGGGGATTGAACCGCGGTCCGTCCTATGCTAGAGCTTGCAAGGCAGACACCTTACCTCTAGCGCCACCTTCCCGGCCCCAGAAGTGGTTTTCTTGTTCTTTGTGATGTGTACCAGTCTCTGGCATAAGATGATATCTCATTGTTGTTTTGATTTGCATCCCCCTGATGATTAGTGATGTGGAGCATTTATTCATGTGCTTTTTGGTCATTTGTATTTCTTCTTTGAGAAAGTGTTCATTTATTCTCTCCATTTTTGATGGGACACTACTGTATTAGAGCTCTTGTTTGTTATCAGATAATAATAATAATAATAAAATGTATTTGTGTGTGTGTGTGTGTGTGTGTGTGTGTGTGTGTGTGTGTGTGGTTTTTGGGTCACACCCGGCAGTGCTCAGGGGTTATTCCTGGCTCCAGGCTCAGAAATTGCTCCTGGCAGGCACGGGGGACCATATGAGACTCGGGGATTCAAACCAATGACCTTCTGCATGAAAGGCAAATGCCTTACTTCCATGCTATCTCTCGGCCTCATAAAATGTATTTTTTAGGGGACTGGAGCAATAATACTGTGGATAGGGTACTGGCTTGCATGTGGCTAACCTGGGTTCCATCCCCAGTGTCCCATATTGTCTTCCAAGCACTGCCAGGAGTAATTCTTGAGTGCAAAGCCAGGAGTAACCAGTGAATATTGATGAGTGTGGCCCCAAAATGAACCAAATAAACAAATGAGAATTTTTTTCGTTTTATTATCTTCATTAATGTTGTCATTGCTCTATCCTGAAAAATGTTTTGAAGTACCCTTTGAAGTAGATGCTTTTGTGGGAGAAGTTAATTTGCCTACCACAGTATAGCTGTAAATGGTAGAAATGAGAGTAGCACAGAGTTCTGACTCTAGGGTTATTTTTCTTTCTTCTTCTTCTTCTTTTTTTTTAATGTTTCTTGGGCCATACACAGTGGTTCTGGGCTACTCCTGGCTCAGTGCTTAGGGAACAGGGATCAAATCGAGGTCTCCTATATATTGAACAAGCTTACTCCCTAGTTATGTATTTCTTAAATACATTTTTTTTTTGCTTTTTAGGTTTCTTTGGTGGAGTTCTGCACAATTTCAATATAGAAAATTCCCAGTGAGTAGAAATAATCTAATTTTAAGTTTTAAATATTTATTTCTTTAAAATAAATGGTTAGTTTGTTCATAGGTTGTGTTTGTTAGGCTTTTTGCTCAATCTGAGGATGAGATAAAATTTTATCTCTGGAGCCGTAAGGGTTTTGTACCACATCCTCAATACAACTTAACTCGTAAGTTTTTTTTTTTTTTTTGTCACATCCCTTGGCACTCAGGGGTTATTCCTGGCTCTGCGCTCAGAAGTCGCTCCTGGCAGGCACTGGGGACTATTTGGGATGCAGGATTCGAACAGGTCTGTCCTGTGATTTATTTCCATTGCAACCTTATCTAGCATTATACTTCATTTTTGCATGTTCACGTTTTTGCATTATTGCAAAAAGTGGGATATGAGTGAAAAGGATGAAGCACATGCCTAGTATTTTAAAGGCTCTGAGTGTGATTCTTTTACCTATGAAACAATGCTATCCAATTACCACTAGGTGTGACTCTAAAAAGTAGATATAAAAAATGATGAGTGGATTTTTGGTAAGCAGTTAAGTGTTTTCACAGTTTTTGACTACATCCATCATCGTTCCAGCTCACTCCTGGCTATGCACTTAGGAATTATTCTTGTCAATGACCCAGAGACCTTATGGGATGCCAGGGATCAATCTTGGGTCTGGTGCAGGCAAGGCATCCCTTACGCGTGCATGTACTTCCTCACTTTTTAGTACTATGTATTATTTCAGCTTAATCTCGATTCTCTCTTGTCCAAATTCTGGAATTAACCATTTCTTTAAGAATCCATGGTTCCGGGCCTGGAGAGATAGCACAGCGGCATTTACCTTGCAAGCAGCCAATCCAGGACCAAAGGTGGTTGGTTCGAATCCCAGTGTCCCATATGGTCCCCCGGGCCTGCCAGGAGCTATTACTGAGCAGACAGCCAGGAGTAACCCCTGAGCACTACCGGGATTGGCCCAAAAACCAAAAAAAAAAAAAAAAAAAAAAAAAAAGAATCCATGGTTCCATGGGGCTGAAGAGATAGCATGGAGGTAAGGCACCTGCCTTGCATGCAGAAGGACAGTGATTCGAATCATGGCATCCCATATGGCCCCCCGAGTCTGCCAGGGGCGATTTCTGAGCATAGAGCCAGGAGTAACCCCTGAGTGCTGCCAAAAACCAAAAGGGGAAAAAAAAAAAAAAAAGAATCCATGGTTCCTTTAATTGGAGAATAGAGAATGAAGATCTAAGTGCTATATATACTTGTTACTACTGGAGTGTTGTTACTTGTAGGCTCTTTTAGCTCGCAGAGCTATGAAATAATATGTGTATATCCTAATATGTATCTCTAGATCTATAAATATTTCTGTGTGTACCCATCTATATATTTATATTAAGCTATACTTGATTTCATATTGATGGTTTATAAAGTTCATCCCCTCTCCCTTGCTTTATCTGTAAACTGAGTCTAATAGTGAGAACTGTGTCTCACACCATCTGTCATCTGTCTAATTTCAGTATACATGTGAATTACTATCTCTAATTTGAAAGCTGATGACTTATCTGTGAAGCACAACCAGATCTCTACAATTTTATTTGGGCTCATATCCCAGATCCTGCTGAAGTGAAAGTCATGATTCTCACCATCTTAAAGCATGTAATAAACTGAATCTTACTAAATTGTCACAGTTCAGACCCAACTCAGTAATAGATAAGGTCAATTCAGATTTAATTTTAGTGATCTGATTAAAGAGTCATCTGTCTTTCTAGTAGGAAAATATGGCTTATGTCAATTGATTTTATATATATATATGTATATATATATATATATTTTTTTTTTGATTTTTGGGTTACACCCAGCAGTGCTCAGGGGTTACTCCTGGCTCTAAGCTCAGAAATCGCTTCTGGCAGGCTCGGGGGACCATATGGGATGCCCGGATTCGAACACCGTCCTTTTGCATGCGAGGCAAATTGCTCTACCTCCATGCTATCTCTCTGACCAAATTGTTGATATATTTTGATGTAAAATACATCACTTATAAAAATGTTGTAATTCACAAAATGTGGACAAAAATAATACAGATAATGTAACTGGAAAATAGGATTTAAATGTAACTGAAAAAATTTACTTGTGGATATAGTGAAAAAGGCATATAAAGTAAACAAACAGAATTTTTTTTATAATCATGGATATATACTGAAGAACAAAATAAAATTTAGAAAATATAATAGCAATATTAGATACTATGTTACTATTAGGCATTAATACAATATAAGCCATCTACTGTATATGTGATTTTTATAACTTCTGACATCAGAACAAAGGGTTATCAAAAATGAAGACATGCTGATCAAATGTATCCATATTTATAAAAAAATAATAAAAATGTGGGGGGGGAAGAGCCTTCCATATTTGTGGTATAACTATAAATAACATAACAGATCTGTTTAGAATTTCAGAAACAAATGAGAAAACGTCACAGAGGACATATTGTTGTTCAGGGCCAGAGAGATTATGCAACGGTAGGGCATTTGCCTTGCACATGGCTGATCCAGGACTGACCTCGGTTCGATCCCCTGCATCCCATATGTTCCCCTAAGCCAGGAGCGATTTCTGAGCACATAGCCAGGAGTAACCCCTGAGCGTCACCGGGTATGGCCCCAAAACAAAAAAAAAACAACAAAAAAAGTTGTTCAGAGTTTCTGTAATTGGCCAGAGAGATAGTACTTTAAGTAATATACTTGCCTTGCATGTGGATGTCCTGGGTTCAGTCTCTGGCACAGCAATGATCCCCTGAGCTTCAGGAGAGATCTTTGAGCACTGCTGGGTATGATTCCTCAAAGCAAAAATAAAACTTGTAAAACTGATAAATTATATTAGCTCAGAAATTCAAAAATAAGATCTAAGTAGGTGAAATACTAAGCATAAACAAACCAGTATACATGTATATGTATGTATGTATTATGTGCCTATACATATTAGATCAAAGCATATCATGTTCATCTTACAAGCAATAGAAGAATAAAAGGCATATTAAATATTTGAAAATGACATATGAATTATGATGACTACTCACCATGAGAAATACAAGCTTGAGGATAATGGAATGATAATGGATGATAGTGGAAATGCTGAAAGGGAAAAAAATTCAAGTCAATTTATAATTATATTCAACAAAAATAAATTATAAAAATAAGGGTAAAACAGATTTATAGACATTAAGAAAATTAAAATAATTTGTGTTTAGTAGACCTGAAATGCCAAGAAATACTATAAAATATTCCATGAGTTAGATATAAAAGAGAATAGATAGAATCTTGATTCTTCAGAAAGAATGAAGGACAATAGGACCGTAGATAGAGTTCATCTATTTACCTTACAAATCTTTTTTTTTTTTTTAATTTTTGGGCCACACCCGGTGATGCCAGAGGTTACTCCTGGCTATGTGCTCAGAAATTGCTTCTGGCTCGGGGGACCATATGGGACTTCAGGGGACTCCTAGGTCAGCCATGTGCAAGGCAAACGACCTACCGCAGCACCACTGCTCCAGTCCCAACATACCTTACGAATCTTGACTGTGGGCTCAATTCCTGGCACTGAGGCACAGGATATGCCTCTAGCCATTAAGCACTGCTTGGGTGCACTACCACAACCACATTGACAGCAACCACCACAGCAACAACCAAAAGAAAAGAAGAAAGAAATGTCAAATATCTTTAGAAATACAGAGGGGAAAATGGTGCTTTTATTTATAATAATTACACAGAAACTATTGTTTATGTAAAACAAAATATTTTTTTTGTTTTGGGGCCACACCTGGCTGTGCTTAGGGGTTATTCCTGCCTCTGTGGTCAGAAATCACTCCTGGCTTGAGTGACCATATGGGACCATATGGGAGGCCAGGATTCAAACCCAGGTCTGTCCTGGATTGGCCACATGCCAGCAAATGCCGTACTGCTGTGCTATCTCTCTGGCCCCATAAAACAAAAATATTAATAGAATATATGTAGGCTTGCCAGAAAATAAATAAAAAAATGAATATATGTAGGCTTTTAGAATTTATATAGATATTATAAAAATAGAGCTTATGGGGCCGGCGAGGTGGCGCTAGAGGTAAGGTGTCTGCCTTGCAAGCACTAGCCAAGGAAGGACTGTGGTTCGATCCTCCAGCATCCCATATGGCCCCCCCCAAGCCAGCGACAATTTCTGAGCACTTAGCCAGGAGTAACTCCTGAGCATCAAACAGGTGTGGCCCCAAAAAAGAAAAAAATAGAGCTTATATATAGAAGTAGTATAAAACCATAATAATTCAAAAAATGCATATACAGTTTCATATTCTCTGGGGTCAGAGTGGGCACAGTGGGTAGGGCATTTTGCCTTGTAACAGCCAACCTGGGTTTGATCCCCAACATCTCATGTTCTCCTGAGCACTAAGAGGAGGGATTTCTTCATTAGTTTTTTTTTTTGTCACACCTTTTAGTGTAGAGGGGTTACTCCTGCTTCTGCACTCAGGAATTATTTGGCTAGTGCTCAGGGGGACCATCTGGGTTCTGGGGATCGAACTCAGGTCCTCTATGTGCAAGGCAAACACCCTACCTGCTATACTATTTTTCCAGCTCCTATATTTCTTTTTAAATTTAATTTAGAGAGGATGGTGGGTACACTAGTGATGACTGTATTGTTGCAATTGTGTGCATGAGAAATCATTAAGAGTATTGCAAACTATGTGCTGGAGCAGTGGCGCAAGCTGTAGGGCTTTTGCCTTGCTATGCACTAACCTAGGACAGACCACTGTTCCATCTCCCAGCATCCTATATGGTCCCCCAAGCCAGGAGTGGTTTCTGAGCGAATAGCTAGGAGTAACCCCTGAGCATCACTGGGTGTGGACCCCCCCAAAACAAAGACAGAAACAAAAAAGGTATTGTAAACTACAGAGTCTCAATAAAAAATTATAATTTAATGGGACAGTGCAGTAGCACAGTGGGTCTGTGTAGCACATTTTTCTTGCACGGCCGATCTGGGTTTGATCCCTGGCATTCAATATGGCCCCCCAAGTCAGCCAAGAGTAATTTATGAGCACAGAGCCAGGAGCAACCCCTATGCACTGCCTGGTGTGGCCCCAAACCAAAACCAAACAAATAATTTATTCATGTCTTCCAAGTAGTGCTTTGGAAGCCTGGGAGCTACTCCCAGAAATCTTGACCAATTTGGCCCAGTGGCTCAATGTGTGATTCAGTTCTGTGAGGTGATGCTACTTGGGCCCAGCAGTGCTGAGGTCCTAGTAGAGCTGGGTAGAACTTGTGTCTTTGTATATGAAAGGTGTGTACCCTTGTACACTTTGATCTTGTACTTTGATCTCTCCCATTCCTTGCTTATCTTAACCAACATATTTTTGGTAATTACTTTGTATTATCTTGCATTAGCTTGCATATGATTCTAATTCATTAAAAATATTGGGCCCGGAGAGGTAGCACAGCGGTGTTTGCCTTGCAAGCAGCCCATCCAGGACCTAAGGTGGTTGGTTGGAATCCCGGTGTCCCATATGGTCCCCCGTGCCTGCCAGGAGCTATTTCTGAGCAGACAGCCAGGAGTAACCCCTGAGCACTGCCGGGTGTGGCCCAAAAACCAAAAAAAAAAAAAAAAAATTAACCTAGGGGCCAGAGCCCGCTGCTGTCCTAGGAAGGACTGCGGTTCGATCCCCCAGCATACCATATGGTCCCCCAAGCCAGGAGTAATTTCTGAGTGCAGAGCCAGGAGTAACCCCTGAACATCACTGGGTGTGACCCAAAAACAAACAAACAAACAAAATTAACCTAAATGTAATTTAAAACTTAAATTTAAAATGTAAATGTAAACTTAAATTTAAAATGTCAGCCATTGTTTGAGGCATTATAATCTGTTTATTTCTTTTGCAAATAAAATAATAGAAGTATTAGGAAGACTAGAAAATAGCTTAAGCAATTGAGCACATATATATCATATCCTGGGTTTTATGCTTTATCTCCATTACTACATACCTACATTCTTTTCTCCCACTGTTTATTCCTCACAGCACCACTAGATTTAGTCCTATTTGTCCTGATGGAATTGCTATGAGTTATTAGGCCTGCACTCCTGGCTGGCCTAATAGTTCATTGCAGGGAGGACTCCAGAACCTCCAGAGTACTGCTGGATGTGGGCCCTGTTAAAAAAAAATTAGAAGTCATAATGTATATACCTTTTGTCAGTTAAGTTCATATTGGGTGTTTATTACAAGAAAATAATTGAGAATTATGGTAGGGGCCAGAATGATAGCACAGTAGTAGGGTGTTTGCCTTGCATGCTGCCTATTTGGGATGGATCTAGGTTCGATCCCCAGCATTCCATATGGCTCCCTGAGCCTTCCAGGAGCAATTTCTGAACACAGAGCCAGGAGTAACTCAGGTGTAATCCAAAAACCAAAAAAAAAAAAAAAAAAAAGAGAGAGCGAGAGATATGCTAATTACCCCAAATAATTGCATTAATGACTATACTAGTGACAATTTAGGAACAAATGAATAGAGATTAATGGCTGATTAAATTCTACATGAAATTTAGTTAGCACTGAAAATGTTTAGGAAGATTATAGCAGGGCCGGAGAGATAGCATGGAGGTAAGGCCTTCTGCCTTTCATGCAGAAGGTCATCGGTTCGAATCCCGATATCCCATATGGTCCCCCGGGCCTGCCAGGAGCGATTCCTGAACATAGAGCCAGGAGTAACCCCTGAGCAATGCCGGGTGTGACCCCCACCCAAAAAAAAAAAAAAAGGAAGATTATAGGTTGACACAGAAGGGTAGACACATTGAAGTAGCTAGAATATTATTTTAATTTTATGATTATAACTATAAAAATTGGGGCTGGAGAGATAGCATGGAGGTAGGGCATTGCCTTGCATGCAGAAGGACAGTGGTTCGAATCTGGTATCCCATAAAGTTCCCCGAGCCTGCCAGGATCGATTTCTGAGCAAAGAGCCAGGAGTAATCCCTATGCACTGCCAGGTGTGACCCCCCCAAAAAAAAATCATTATGTTCTATATGTATGTATACACACAAATATATAACACATTTGAAATAAATATATTTACAATTCATGTTTTAAAATATAAAAAAATAATTATTGTGGTCACATTGATTTCTCAGAGTATGAATGTTGATGTGTCCTATGGGTAAAATATACTAGGCCTATCATCAAAGTGCCAGTATCTCTCCCCCACATTCCATCACCCCTTTCAGGTCACTGCCCTCTCTCTTTTGTTATCTTAGTTCTTTGGTCAAGTCTAAGGGTTTGTGGGCCAGAGAGTGCAGAGAGTAGGACACTTACTTCCATGTGACCCACCCAGATTCAATCCCTAGTATTCCTTACAGTCCTTTGAGCACTGCCAGCAGTAGCATTTTCAGGTATCGCCCCAAAGCAAAATAAAACAAAATGAAGAAACAGATTGTGTTTGGTTTCATTAGAAAGTTTTTATGGGGCCGGGCGGTGGCGCTGAAGGTAAGGTGCCTGCCTTGCCTGCGCTAGCCTTGGAAGGACCGCGGTTCGATCCCCCGGTGTCCCATATGGTCCCCCAAGCCAGGAGCAACTTCTGAGCACATAGCCAGGAGTAACCCCTGAGCGTTACCGGGTGTGGCCCAAAAAACCAAAAAAAAGAAAAAAAAAAAAAAAAAAAAAAAAAAAAGAAAGTTTTTATTCTATAATGGCTTGTGATTTGTTTGTTTCCTCAGGTATATGTATTGAATTTTCAGGATTTAACATTTCTTGAAGAACTACTTTATGCCCATCCTACAACAACACTAAAGGTTAGGGATAGATGTTGGTTGCTCTCATTTTTTTCAAATAAGGAAATTTGATTGTCACTTGACATACATACAGAAATTTAATTTTTATGAATGTCTTAAAATTTTTACAAATAATATAATGAATCCCATGTAACAGTTCAACTATCTATTTTGTGGTTTCTGGTCACACCAGTGACTCGGTTACTCTTGGCTCTGCACTCAGAAATTACTCCTGGCAGGTTCCAGGGACCATAGGGATGCAGGGGATCAAATCTGGGTCAGCTTCGTGCTGTGGTAAGGCAAATGCCCTACCCACTGTGCTATCTCTCATGTCCAACAGATCAACTGTCTTAAAAAACAATTTTCAGATTTTTAGTAAGTTGTAAAGGAAAATTTTTTACATAGTACTTACCCCAAACCCATGCTTATAATTACATTGCTATGCTGTCTCTTCATTTTGTTATTTGATGATATGAGCAAGAATATAAAGCTTAGAGTTTTTGATAAAATAAATATGGATGGGTATTTTAATAGTGTGATTTTGGTTGGTAATAAGATAAAGTCCTCTTATTAAACCACATGTATTTTATAATAATCATTTGTAGTTGGGAGTGCTCTGCAAAAACAAAATCTGCTGATACAGTTCTTCCTGTTTTATAAATCTTTGACCCATTCATCAGACTCTGACCACTCTAAAGATAAAGGGTTATGGTTGTATTGGTCTATCTGACTGAACTGGCCTTTTACAGATTGAGAAATTTTGTAAATTATTAACTACGGTAATGGATATGTACTTGCAAGTTTCATCTGGTATCTTAATGAGCTTTAACCCTCTGAATTCATCTAAAACATGAGATGGTATGTGTTGTCCATATATGTGTTGTCCAGTATATTTTTGCTAAAAATAAAATATTTTATCTTCCCCTTCAACACATCTTATCCTTCTGCTTATGAACACACTCACAACTTCTATACTAGCAGCCTTAGGTATATACTTAAAATTCTTTATATATATATATATATTATTTAAACACCTTGATTACATACATGATTGTGTTTGGGTTTCAGTCATGTAAAGAATACCACCCATCACCAGTGCAATGTTCCCATCACCAATGTCCAAAATCTCCCTCCTCCCCACCTGACCCCCGTCTGTACTCTAGACAGGCTTTCCATTTCCCTCATACATTCTCATTATTAGAACAGTTCAAAATGTAGTTATTTCTCTAACTAAACTCATCACTCTTTGTGGTGAGCTTCCTGAGGTGAGCTGGAACTTCCAGCTCTTTTCTCTTTTTTTTTTTTTTTTTTGGTTTTTGGGTCACACCCGGCAGTGCTCAGGGGTTACTCCTGGCTGTCTGCTCAGAAATAGCTCCTGGCAGGCACGGGGGACCATATGGGACACCGGGATTTGAACCAACCACCTTTGGTCCTGGATCGGCTGTTTGCAGGCAAACGCCGCTGTGCTATCTCTCCGGGCCCCAGCTCTTTTCTCTTTTGTGTCTGAAAATTATTATTGCAAGAATGTTTTTCATTTTTCTTAAAACCCATAGATGAGTGAGACCATTCTGCGTTTTTCTCTCTCTCTCTGACTTATTTCACTCAGCATAATAGATTCCGTGTACATCCATGTATAGGAAAATTTCATGACTTCATCACTCCTGACAGCTGCATAATATTCCATTGTATAAATGTACCACAGTTTCTTTAGCCATTCGTCTGTTGAATACTCAGAAAATGTTTCCCAGACATACTTAAAATTCTTAAAAATTTACATGACCCTACTTTCTAGTCAACTTTTTTGGAAGAAGGGACACTTTTCTGGGATATATATTTAGACAAATATATGAAGGTATATTAAAGTAATCATTATATACAAATAATCTTGTGTTTTATAGAACTTTGATTTATTTCTGACATCTCTAGTCCTAGGAGATCTCTGAATTTTCTAAACTTCTTTGTGTCATCCCATTGGCTTCCCTATTTTGCCCTACAGGACAGTAGGGCTCCGAATCTTAGAAGCGATGGCTCATGACCTTATATGTCATACCAAACTTGATTATACAGAATGTAATTTAATCTGGACACAGGGTCATTTAGTCAGATATTACCTTCAAGAAAGATACTAAATAAAACATTACCTTTTATTTAGTTAGGTGTTATCAAATATAGTGATACTAGAAATATAAGTGATATGATATTCAGTGGTTGGTTCATTTAGGTTGGTAAAACATAGTTGGAGATATATATACATATATATTTTTTATACATATATTTAAAGTACTGTTTCAGTGATTCTGGTTTTTGTTTTGTTTTGTTTTGTTTTAGTTTTTGGGTTACACCCGGCAGCGCTCAGGGGTTACTCCTGGCTCCACGCTCAGAAATCACTCCTGGCAGGCTCGGGGGACCATATGGGATGCTGGGATTTGAACCTTCTGCATGAAAGGCAAATGCCTTACTTTTATGCTATCTCTCTGTCCCTCTATTTCTTTGTTTTTTGATTTTTGAACCATACCTGTTGGCTCTGAACTGAGATCACTCCTGGCAGGATTGGGGGACCATATGGGATGCCAGGAATCAAACCTGGGTCGACTACATGCAAGGTAAACACCCTACCTGCTGTGCTATTATTCTGCCCTGTGTCAATAATTTTCAGGGAGTTTACCAGCAGTGCTCAGGACCTATAGACTTCTTTTTTTATTTGTTTTGTTTTTGTTTTTGTGTTTGTTTTTGGGCCATACCTAGTGATGCTTGGGGTTTTCTCCTGTCTATGCACTCAGAAGTCATTCCTGGCTTGGGGGACCATATGAGATATTGGGGATCGAACCCAGGTTCGTCCTGAGTCAGCTGCATGCACGGCAAACGCTCTACCCCCACTGCCGTGCTATCGCTCCGGCCTCCCCATAGGCCTCTTTAGTGTGGGCTTGACTGATGCTTATCCTGAAGATGCTATATGAATTTAGCTGTTATCAAGGCTATTCTAGCAATGCTTAGAATTACCATGGGTTATCAGGGCTACAGATAGCATTGTTCAGGGAATTGTGTGTTGCTGGTAATTGAACCTGGGGCCTCATACATGCCAGACAGGTGCTCTAGCCTTTTGAGCTATCTTCCTGGATACCAAACATAATTGCATATTTAGTTGTTAAATGAATGAATGATATTAGAAGAAATTCTGTGGAGTTAAGTGGAATGAAAAGGAGGGGTCAAGGAAAAGGAGGAAAGAGGAAAGGGATCTGAGAGGTATGTTGTTAAGAAAAGAAGTACACTAGAAACCAATGAGTTTCATAAATGAAGTATACAAGTACTGATTTGACAGTTTGGATTTTGTTGTCGTCTTAAAAGAGAAAATACAAGTGAGATTGCAGGGTATTTAGGAGAAAATGTTAATTGAAGACAGAGAAGCAGTGAGTGTCTTTAAATATTTTGGAAATAACATGAAGCGGGTCTGGCCTGTGGTTAAGGCAATTAAATACTGCTTTCTTGACTCCTATGCTGGAGTAGGAGGTAGGAATGACTTGGAGAGTTTATTTAATCCATTTAATAAACATTATTACAATTTTGTCATAAGTGTCTAAAGAACTTATGAAAAAAAGTATATAGGGTCAGAGTTCTACTCTGGTTGAACTGACCTACATTTTGCCCTTCTATAAATAGTTCTACATTTAAGTCTGGTAGCCCAGTATCACCATTTTACGATTGTCATATAATCTCTCCCATTAGACTCTAACCTCTTTCCTGTTGCTGTTGAAATTGCAATGCCTAGCTTAATGCTGTCACAATGAGTATTTTACACGAATGATTGAATGAATAAACTAATATCTGTCTCTTAAGCACAAAGTAATTATAATTTTATAGTCAGAATAAAAAAGATAGATTGTTTTAGAAAAGGGAGTTTGATAGTTTCAAATGGAAGCAAATGAGCTGAAAACTGACCTTTGATTTTGACAATTAAAATTGCTTTTTATTTTTTTTTAAATTTTTATTTTTAGGGCCCGGAGAGATAGCACAGCGGCATTTGCCTTGCAAGCAGCCGCTCCAGGACCAAAGGTGGTTGGTTCGAATCCCGGTGTCCCATATGGTCTCCCGTGCCTGCCAGGAGCTGTTTCTGAGCAGACAGCCAGGAGTAACCCCTGAGCACTGCCGGGTGTGGCCCAAAAAAAAAATTTTTTTTTTATTTTTAATTATGAGAACAAAGATGCAAAGAAAGAGGACAAGGTAAAGTTACAGTAGAAGAACAATCACCCATAAACAAAACTCTCAGAAGTCCCCTTGCTGATATCTTAACTTTGAAGTTTCAGCCAAAGAACATTAAGAAAAATAAAACAGAACTCATGTACAATTACTTTGTCCCACAAGTCTCCAGATTGTCTCTTCTATTTTATATATATATATATGTATGTATATATATCTATATATACATACATATATATATATATTTTTTTTTTGTTTTGTTTTGTTTTGTTTTTGGTTTTTGGCTTCTGGGCCACACCTGGTGGTGTTCAGGGGTTACTCCTGGCTGTCTGCTCAGAAATAGCTCCTGGCAGGCACGGGGGACCATATGGGACACCGGGATTCAAACCAACCACCTTTGGTCCTGGATCGGCTGCTTGCGAGGCAAATGCCGCTGTGCTATCTCTCCGGGCCCTTGATAAATTTTTTGAACCTAGATTTTTGCTGTACTATTTGGATCCCCCTAGTGACCATTATAAAAATAACACATAAATGTAAAACAGATCCACAGATCTTACTCCTTTTTCTTTTCATAAGAATAAGATGAGGGGCCGGGAAGGTGGCGCCGGAGATAAGGTGTCTGCCTTGTAAGCGCTACCAAGGAACGGACCGCGGTTCGATCCCCCGGCGTCCCATATGGTCCCCCCAAGCCAGGGGCGATTTCTGAGCACATAGCCAGGAGTAACCCCTGAGCATCAAACGGGTGTGGCCCAAAAAAAAAAAAAAAAAAAAACCAAAAAAAAAAAAAAAGAATAAGATGAACGGGGGGGCCGGGCGGTGGCGCTGGAGGTAAGGTTCCTGCCTTGCCTGCGCTAACCTAGGACGGACCGCGGTTCGATCCCCCGGCGTCCCATATGGTCCCCCAAGAAGCCAGGAGCAACTTCTGAGCGCATAGCCAGGAGTAACCCCTGAGCGTCACAGGGTGTGGCCCAAAAACCAAAAAAAAAAGGAAAAAAAAAAAAAAAAAAAAAAGAATAAGATGAAGGGCCCGGAGAGATAGCACAGCGGCGAGATGCGGCGTTTGCCTTGCAAGCAGCCGATCCAGGACCAAAGGTGGTTGGTTCGAATCCCGGTGTCCCATATGGTCCCCCGTGCCTGCCAGGAGCTATTTCTGAGCAGACAGCCAGGAGTAACCCCTGAGCACCGCCGGGTGTGGCCCAAAAACTAAAAAAAAAAAAAAAAAAGAATAAGATGAAGATGGATATATGGTATGGTAATTAATGATAACTAGTCCTTTGAATATTTTTTGCTGTACTACGCTATAGTGCCCAGGATCATTCCTAGTAGTTCTTAGAGAACCAAATGTGTTGCCAGGGATCAAATCCTGGTTGACTGCTTGCTCTACTATCTCTGGCCTTTTTGCTTTGATTATTATGGGTCTAAATTTACCATAATTTTGTCTTTTAATATTAACTTATTTAAATTGTTTAAATTTTAGTATATATATTTGTTCTTACTACTCATATATTTACAGCTATCATTATTATTCTCAAATCTTTTTTGTTGTTGTTGTTTTTGGGTCACACCTGGCAGTGCTCAGGGGTTATTCCTGACTCTGTGCTCAGAAATTGCTCCTGGCAGGCACGTGGGGGGATCATCTGGGATGCCAGGATTCGAACCACCATCTGTCCTGGAGTGGCCGCATGCAAGGCAAATGCCCTACCGCTGTACTATCTCTCCGACCGTATTCTCAAATCTTTTTCGTTTTTATTTTATTATTATTTTTTTGGTGGTGCTCAGGACTTACTCCTGTTTCTGTACTCAGGGATAACTCCTGGCAGGATTCTGGGGACCATACATGGTGCTGTGGATTGAACCTGACTCTACTGTGTACAAGGCAAGCATCCTATCCCAACTTCCTTATCACTTTGGCCTTATTTACAGTCCTTATTCTGAAGTGTTATACTTAAACTTAAGTTTATATAGCTATTGGAACATTATATTCAGTTTGAGGATTTTAAAAGAAAAGCCTAAATTACCAGACTAAAACATATTCATTGATTATGAAAATAGCACATGTTAATTATTCACTATAACAAGACTTTAAAAATATAAGAATCTTTTAAAAATCATCCTTAATCTAACTTTTAATGTTTTCTTTCTAGGAATTTTTTGTATTATGAAATACTTTGAGGGCCGGAGTGATAACACAGAAGTAGAGCATTTGCCTTGCATGCGGCTGATCTGGGTTGGACTTAGCTTCGATCCCCAGCATTCCATGTGATACTCGGAGCCCGCAGGAGCAATTTCTGAGTGCAGAGCCAGGAGTAACCCCTGAGTGCCACCATATATGGCCCAAAAACCTAAATAAATAAATAAATACATAAATAAATAAATAAATAAATTGAATAAAAAATAATTCTGAACAACATAAAGAATACTTTTGTAGTCAAACATAGGTAAAAAATATGTAAAAGGTGTTCAGTCCAGTTAAAGTCTTTTATATACCATCTATCTATCATCTTTCCATTACTATCTCCCAAAGGTAATCACAATCTTGAATTTAGTGTTTATTTTTTAATGTATTTAAAATCTCAGTATATGGGGCCAGAGAAATAGTGATGCACGCAAATGACCCAGGATGGGCCTGGGTTCAATCTACAGCATCCAATATGGTCGCACAAGCCTGCCAGGAACAATTTCTGAGCACAGAGTCAGGAATAACCCTTGAAAGCTGCTGGGTGTGGCCCAGACCCCCCCCCCCCCAATTTTTTTTAAAATCTCAGTATATGTTGTACCATAAGTTATATATTCTTCAAAAAATTTTATGAAAAAATTGTAATATGTATTCACATGACTTATGGTTATTTATTTTTGCTACCTTCTTTGGGGAGGTCTCCTAAGGGGGTGTCCAGGGACCCTGGGATCACTTCCAGAAATTCTCATTCAACTGGGCCAGATGGTTCAGTGGTAGGGCCCTGGCATGTGATGCTGCTTGGGACATATTTTGCAAACCTTTCACAGTAATTATTTTTTTTTGTTTTCTTTCTTTCTTTTTCTTTTTTTTTTTGGTTTTTGGGCCACACCCGGCAGTGCTCAGGGGTTACTCCTGGCTGTCTGCTCAGAAATAGCTCTTGCCAGGCACGGGGGAACCATATGGGACACCGGGATTTGAACCAACCACCTTTGGTGCTGGATCGGCTGCTTGCAAGGCAAACACCGCTGTGCTATCTCTCCGGGCCCCTTTCACAGTAATTATGTTTTTCTTAAGAGATCGTCATTTTCTGTTAAGCTGATAGTATTTATTATATTATTTTGGGTTTGTTAGTTTCCGGTCACTGTTTTGGGGTCTTATCTGATGAAGCTGAGAACTTTCTCCTGGCCCTGTGTTCAGCGATCACTCTTGGCATGCTCAGGGGACCCATATGCAGTGCTAGGGATCGAACCTAGAAAGATTGCATTCAAGAAAATCATTCTACCCACTGTACTATCTCTCCAGTGCTAGAAATTACTTTTTGAAGGTCATTTATGGCCAAGAAGAGGTATGGTTTTTGTTTGTTTTGAGATCATATCCAGAAGTATTCAGGAGTTACTTTTGATTCTGCACTCAGGAATCACTCCTGGCAGGCTCTAAGGGACAATTTGGGATGTTGAAGATCTAACTTGGGTCAGCCTTGTGCAAGGCAAACGCTCTAACCGCTGTACTATTGCTCTAACCCTAGAGGTATGATTTTTATTTTCAGTAAACTTGAATGCTTACTTGAATTTACTTGTACTAAGTGCCACAATAGTTAAGTTTAAGTTAGGATGTTTATTTATTATTATTAATTTTATGGCTTTTTTTTGTTTGTATTTTGTTTTTGTTTTTGGGCCACACCGGGCAGTGCTCAGGGGTTACTCCTGGCTATCTGCTCAGAAATAGCCCCTGGCAGGCACAGGGGACCATATGGGACGCCGGGATTCAAACTAACCACCTTAGGTCCTTGGTTGGCTGCTTGCAAGACAAACGCAGCTGCGCTATCTCTCCAGCCCCTATTTTTGGCTTTTGGACCACACCTGGCAGCGCACAGAGGTTACTCCTCCTGGCTCTGCACTCAGAAATATCTTCTGGCAGGCTCGGGGAACCATATGGGATGCCTAGAATCAACCCAGTGAGTTGCCCGTGTGCAAAGCAAACGTCCTACCACTGTGTTATTGCTTTGGCCCCTAATACCAAATATATATATATTTGGTATTTGGGTCACACCTGGCAGTGCTCAGTGCAAAGCAAACGTCCTACCACTGTGTTATTGCTTTGGCCCTTAATACCAGATATATATATATATATATATATATATATATATATATATATATATTTGGTCACACCTGGCAGTGCTCAGGGGTTACTCCTGGCTCTATGCTCAGAAATCGCTTCTGGCAGGCTCGGGAGACCATCTGGGATGCCAGGATTCGAACCACTGTCCTTCTGCAATGCAAGGCAAACACCCTACCTCCATGCTATCTCTCCGGCACCCCTAATTTATATTTTAATGACAATTAAGAAATTTAAAAAAAAACAGGGCTGGAGCGGTGGCACAAGCGGTAAGATGTTTGCCTTACACGTGCTAACCTAGGACAGACTGCAGTTGGATCCCAGATGTCCCATATGGTCCCCCAAGTCAGGAGCGATTTCTGAGCACATGGCTAGGAGTAACCCCTAAGCATCACTGGGTGTGGCCCCAAAACCAAAAACCAAAAAAAAAAAAAAAAAAAACCTCCCCCCAAAAAAAATTTATGAAGAAATTTAAAATACAATGCTAGGGAAGTAGCTCAAGTGATAGAGGAAATGCTTAGTGCATGGGTGCATGCATGCGTGTGTGTGTGTGTGTGTGTGTGTGTGTGTGTGTGTGTGAATCTCTGGCACCACATGACCTTAAGCACTACTTTAGATGGTCTCCTGGCCCCAGGCACCATATTTCTGGGGTTGAGTACCAAACCATCAGGCCAAATATTTATATAGGGGGAAGGAGGAAAAAAATATTGTGCTAATAGATTAGAATGAAGTCATTTGTACATTATCTTTTTGTTTGTTTGTTTTTGTTTTGGGGCCACACCCAGCAGCACTCAGGTTATTCCTGGCTCTGTTCTCTGGAATAATTCCTGGTGTTGCTTGGGGGACCACATAGAATGCCAAGGATTAAATCTGAGTTGGATGAATGAAAGGCAAGTGCCCTGCTTGCTGTATTTTCTCTCTAGCCCCTCATTTGTACATATCGAAGACAACTTCAATTTTTCTGTGTGTGTGTGTGTGTTACTCCTTGCTTTGCACTCAGAAATTGCCTGTGTGTGTGTGTGTGTGTGTGTGTGTGTGTGTGTGTGTGTGCTACTCCTTGCTTTGCACTCAGAAATTGCCCCTGGCAGGCTCCAGGGACCATGGGATGCCAGGAATTGAACCGAGTCGGTTCTATGTTGGCCATGTGCTAGGTAGACACCTTACCACTGTGCTATCGCTCCAGCCCCTTTCTATTATATTTTAACTGTATTCCGATTTGAGTAATTAAAATTTGTCTTGGGTTGGGAACTCTAAATTTATAATCTGTGATGTAGAACAGAATATAAAGATGACCTTAATATAATTAAAACATAACTTTACTCCCGTTTTTTTACTGACTTGCTATTTAAAATGTGCAAGTTTATATAACATAACTAAACTAACTAAACTAAACATACTAAGAATTTACTCATTTAATACTAGTATTCTTGAATTTTTTAACCCTAAAGATATGTGAGGAGCTAGAGAGAGAATACAGCAGGTAGGAAGTTTGGCTTGTATGTGGCTGGCCAGGTTTAATCCCCAGCATTGCATATGGTTCCCAAGCACTATATTCCCAAGTTCAGAGCCAGAAGTGAAATAAACCTTGAGCACCACTGGCCTGGGTGCCTCTCCCAAAAGAAACTGTGTGAACATTTTTTGTTGCTATTTTTTTTTTTTTTTGGTTTTTGGGCCGCACCCGGCGGTGCTCAGGGGTTACGCCTGGCTGTCTGCTCAGAAATAGCTCCTGGCAGGCACAGGGGACCATATGGGACACCCGGGATTCTAACCAACCACCTTTGCTCCTGGATCGACTGCTTGCCAGGCAAATGCCGCTGTGCTATCTCTCCGGGCCCTGTTGCTATTTTTTCTATGCTTTTTTATACATTAATTAATTTTATGATTAACTGGAGTATGAAATAATTTTTATTATGTATCAGGTTGTGCTCATAATTTTTATGAGTAGTGGGCTTTTCTAGCAATACTCAGAGAACCAAGAGATCATTTGGGGCAATATTTTGCCAACTGATGGTTCAATGCTAAGATCTAAAGACGCTGATGGCCAATATCCAGGACTATACCTGGTAGTGTTCAAAGGCCATGTACTTCTTGGGATTTAACCTGGAACCCTAAGCTTGCAAGGCATCACGCCAGCCCTTTGGCCTACTTTCTTGTCCTTCAAGTCATAGTTTATATTACATTTGCTTTTGACATTATCAGGTTAATGTCAATATATAAAAGCTGGGGCAGGAGCTATAGCACAGCAGGTAGGGTGTTTGTCTAGCATGCTGCTGACCCAGGACAGACCTGGGTTCGATCCATGGCATCCCATATAGTCTCCCAAGCCTGCCAGGTGTAATGATTTCTAAGTGCAAAGCCAGTAGTAACCCTGAGCACTGCCAGGGTTTTTAGTTTTTGACAAAAACCAAAAACCAAACAAAACAAAAAAAGTAAAAGCTTACTAATAGGGGCCGGAGAGATAGCATGGAGGTAAGGCGTTTGCCTTTCATGCAGGAGGTCATCGGTTCGAATCCCGGCGCCCCATATGGTCCCCTGTGCCTGCCAGGAGCAATTTCTGAGCCTGGAGCCAGGAATAACCCCTGAGCACTGCCAGGTGTGACCCAAAAACCAAAAAAAAAAAAAAAAAAAAAAAAAAAAAAAAAAAGCTTACTAATAAACTGTTCATTTTAGATTTTTCTTTTTTCTTTTTTTTCTCAGAAACCATGAATGGAAGATCTCAAGTTCACATTTTTTGGGGTGCTCCAATTAGTTCATTAGAAATGACAGTGCCACAGGAATCAACTTCTTTACCTTCCACTGCTGATCCTTGGAAAAAAGTTCAGCTTTTTTTACATCCAAAGAATGAAGACTACAAGCATACTCTTGAATATGATCAAGTAACATATGCTGTTGGCCCAACAAATTCTGTGAATAAATCTGCTGATGTGGAAGATAATAAAATACAGACTCTAAAATCCCAGACAATTCACCCCTTTGGAATGAGTGTTAAAAATAATTCTGAGGAGAAAAAGTATCAAAAGCTTTTCAGTGAAGAACATAAAGACCAGTCAAATAAATGTGATCAGAACTTTCAAAATAATTCCTTTCAGTTAGATCATAAGTACGAAACTCTACCAAATTTGGAATATGATACTAAACAGATTAACGTAGGCCCAGGAACAACAGAAACAAAATGCATATCAACAGAATATCATGAAATAGGAAACAAAAATTTGAAGCTCTTTTCTTCTGATAGATTAGATAAGCCTACCTCTGCGGGAGCAGAGGTCTCAAATCTTAAGGTATCAACTGATACCGAATTTCTCAGTATAATGACCTCCAGCCAAGTTGCTTTTTTAGCTCAAAGGGAGTATGAAAGGCAAAATCCTATAAATAAAGAGGCCATAAACTTGGAGATTGAATCAAAGGCAAATTGTGAAAAAATAAGAGGAACTGAAGAGAATTTGATCCAGCCTAAGGAAGATCTTGCAGGTTATGAAAACGAACAAACCCAAGCATATTCTCTTGAACTTTTTAGTCCTGTTTGTCCTGAAACAAAAAGTTGCCATAGTCACAGGAAGTCTGATAAAGATCTTAAAGGAAGTACGGCATCTCAACAGGTTTTTTCTTTTGAAGATAAACTGCCACCAAATGAGATATATATTGAGTCATGCAACTCAGGGATATTGGTTTCACAAATAAATACTTTTCACAAAAGTTCTGGTAAAAGAAGTTGTACCTCTCGAGATAAAATGGGCCTCTCTAAAGCTAAATCGAAAGTTCTCCCAGTAGCTAAGAAATTTAAGTTAATTTCTAATGTAAGAGATTCTACTGTAGTGGTGAACCAGAGGAAGCTGTGTGGACTTAAGGGAATTAAAAACACATCATTAGTAAAAGATTGCTATTCTGAAAATCAGAAGTATAACTGTTTAGTTATGGTGTTATCGCCATGTCATGTGAAAGAAATAACTATAAAATCAGGACCAAATTCTGGCACGAAAGTGCCTTTAGCTACAATTGTGGTGACTGACCAATCAGAAATTCAGAAGAAGGTCCTTCTATGGAGGACTGCAGCATTTTGGGCACTGACATTGTCTATTGGAGATATCATATTACTCACAGGTGAGGTCATCTTGGTACATTGGTCATGTATTTTATTTTATCAGATTATGTGTTTCCCTCTCCCCTGCCCCAAACCCACTCTCTCTAAGCTGTTGGGACTTACTGTTCTTTTTTAACCATTGCCTCTCCTTGATTCTAGCATGATAGATCTCTGTAGCATTATTGTTGATTTCCTTATTATTAATAATGATATTATTGACAATCCAGTGCTTGCCTTTTATGGACCTTAGTTTCTATCTTTAATTCTATCCTTCTTGTCTACTTATTTCTACTTATTTGAGAAGCTTTCCTTTATACCTTTCTTATTTTTTTTTACCTTATTCTTATTTCTTTTTACCTTTTTTATTCAGTATATTAACATTTAGGTCATAGGTCAGGCTTTTTGTTTTCTTATGGTTTTGTCCATAGATTTATTATTAATACTAGATTTATTATTAATCCTTTAACATTATTCGTGGCATTAAGTGCATGCATAATATTTTGTCATGACTGATAACCACAGTATGAAGAAATTTGTGGCATAATAAAAAATTTTTCCCTTCTAGATGTTACTATTCATGAGGATCGTTGGGTTGATGAAATAGTACTGCAATCAACATTTACCAGTAAATTATTAAATCTTGGGAATTACTCATCTGTCCAGCCTGAAGAATGTAAGATACATTTTGAAAAAAATTTCTTAGTATTTAAAATATATACACATAGTAAGGTAAGGTGAGAGTTAAAAATGATAATTTAGGGGCCGGAGAGATAGTATGGAGGTAAGGCGTTTGCCTCTCATGCAGGAGGTCATCGGTTCGAATCCCGGCGTCCCATATATGGTCCTCCCGTGCCTGCCAGGAGCAATTTCTGAGCCTGGAGCCAGGAATAACCCCTGAGCACTGCCGGGTGTGACCCAAAAACCACAAAAAAAAAAAAAAAAAAAAAAAAAAAAAAAAAAAATGATAATTTAAGGACAGTGGCACAAGTGGTAGGGCATTTGCCTTGCACGCACTAATCTAGTATGAACTGCAGTTTAATCCCCCCCACATCCCACATGGTCCCAAGCCAGGAGCAATTTCTGAGTGCATAGCCAGGAATAACCATTGAGTGTCAATAGGTGTGGCTTCCAAAAGAAAAATAAATGATAATTTAAGGGCAAGAGAGATTGATCACACAGGGATAAATTGCTTTCCTTGTGTACAGCTGAGAACAATTTATTCTAGCATTGCATATGAAAGCTTCAGTGTAGTATAATAGAAATATGTTAGGATTTGGGGCCAGAGAGAGTAGGGAAGGGAAGGTATTTTCTTACCATGCACGTGACTGACCCTGGTTCTATCTTTGTCCTCACATATAGTCCATAAATGCTGCCAGGAGTGATTCCAGAGCACAGAACCAAGAGTAAACCATGGGGCTGGAGAGATAGCACAGCAATAGGGTGTTTGCCTTGCACGTGGCAGATGGACGGTGGTTCGGATCTCAGCTTCCCATATGGTTCCCCATTCCTGCCAGGAGCAATTTCTGAGCGCAGAGTCAGGAGTAACCCCTGCGAGGCCCCCCAAAAAACACACCTCTCTCTGGTGTGTTCTCCACCCCTACCACAGAGAGTGCTATTTATTTATTTATTTATTTATTTATTTATTTATTTATTTATTTATTTATTTGGGGAGTCACACTTCATAATATTCAGGGATCACTCCTGGTAAGGGACTAAATGTGGTGCTGGAGGTTAAACTGTTCAGCTGTTTGCAAGGCAAGCACCTTAACCCCTGTTCTATCTCTTCAGCCCTTAGAATAAGAATGTTAATAGAAGGAAGAAATTGTTGGAAAATTATTTTTATATTGAAACCAGTTCATCAATTCTGCTTTCTAAAAAAAATTTAAATGTGTTGCTTATATCTTTGGTCAACAAATCAATTATATTTAAACCTATTTCCCTTTTCTTCAAGGAAATTTTTTTGTTTTTTTGGATCACCCCCACTGGTATACTGTGCTTACTCCTGGCTCTGTACTCAGGAATTACTCCTTGTGGTGCTTGGGTGATCGATTGATCAAGGATTGTACCTGGGTCTGCTACATGCAAAGCAAATGCCCTACCTGCTGTATTACCACTCCAGTTCTTCTTCATAGAAATTTTAATCTGCAAAAATTCATCTATCAGTTACGGAGAGAGAGAGAGAGAATACAGCGGGCAAGGTGTTTGCCATTTATGTAGTCAACCCTGGTGATATCCCTAGCACAAATACAGTCCCTAAACCCCACCAGGAGTGATCCCTAAGTGTAGAGCCAGGACTAAGCCCTGAGCATTGCCATGTTTGGCTCCCTCAAAACAACAAACACACTTAACTGCATTTAAAATGTGTGTGTTTTGTGCTCGCTTCGGCAGCACGTATACTAAAATGTGTGTTTTGTTGTATTTCAATAAAAATAAGAAAGAGAAAAACACCTGGGCTAGAGCAATAGCACAGCGGGTAGGGTATTTGCTTTGCATATTGTCAACCCAGGTTTGTTCCCTGGCATCCTATATGGTCCCCTAAACCTGCTAGGAGTGATTCCTGAGTGCAACTGTGTGTAGCCTAAAGACAAAATGAAAAACAAAAAAACAAAACAAAAAAACCCCATCTAAATGGTATAATGATAAAAAAAAAATTAGCCAGTCTTTTTATTTATTTACTTTTTGTTTTTGGGTCGCACCCAGCAGTGCTCCACGGTTACTCCTGGCTCTATGCTCAGAAATCGCTCCTGACAGGCTCGGGGACCATATGGGATTCCAGGATTCAAACCACTGACCTTCTGCATGCAAGGCAAACACCCTACCTCCTTGCTATTTCTTCAGCCCGAAATAGTCAATCTAATAGTTAAGGTTATTCTATATTAAACACATACTCAAATGCTAAATGAGAGAGATAAAAGCTATCTCTGCTCAGGGGAAAGAGAAATCACTGACAGCTTGTACTGGTTGCTCTTCTGAATGGTATTTAAGTGGTCAGAAAAGAGGAGGACAGGGGCCGGAGAGATAGCATGAAGATAGAGGTAGGGCATTTGCCTTGCATGCAGAAGGATGGTGGTTCAAATCCCAGCATCCCATATGGTCCCCTGAGCCTGCCAGGAGCAAAAAGAGGACAGTGTTGCAAACAGTGAAATGGTGAGAATGGAGCCTAAGTGGTGCAAAAGAATAAGGCTTATTCAAATGACACAATGTATTATAGATGTGAAAAGCTAAGTGTCTTGGGGAAAAATGGCAGTGGTTGAGATAGTTGGTGAAGATGTGATCCAAACAAGCAAGAGCCAGGGGTTAGGGAGTTAATTGGAAATAAAAGGATGCTAAAACCAAAAATTAGCTGAACTATTAGCCTTGGTTGATAGGTATCAATAACAAAATAGAGTGAGAACAGAACAAATATTTTGGAGAATAATTGCTTTTCTATATTTTTCATTGATTAAAAAATGAGTATCTGAGGCCAGAGAAATAGCATGGAGGTAGGATGTTTGCCTTGCATAGAGAAGGACAGTGGTTTGAATCCTGGCATCCCATATTGTCCCCGAGCCTGTCAGGAGCGATTTCTGAGCCTAGAACTAGGAGTAACCCCTGAGCACTGCCAGGTGTGACCCAAAAACCAAAACAAATAAACAAAAATGAGTATTTGGGAGCTGGAGTGATAGCATAGCAGCAGGGCATTTGCCTTGCATGCGACTGACCCTGAACAGACCTGGGTTCAATCCCCGACATCTCTTATGCTCCCCCGTGCCTACCAGGAGCGATTTCTGAGCACAGAGCCAGGAGTATCCCCTGAGCGCCACCAGCTGTAGCCCAAAACCAAAAAAAAAAAAAGTATCAAGTTAAAGAATAATCTTAGGGCCCGGAGAGATAGCACAGCGGCGTTTACCTTGCAAGCAGCCGATTCAGACCAAAGGTGGTTGGTTCGAATCCCGGTGTCCCATATGGGTCCCCCGTGCCTGCCAGGAGCTATTTCTGAGCAGACAGCCAGAAGTGACCCCTGAGCACTGCCGAGTGTGGCCCAAAAACCAAAAAAAAAAAAAAAAAAAAAAAGAATAATCTTATATTTTGCACAAATGAAATAATGTTTTTATTTAATTACACTTTATAATATAGAATTATAGGAAAATACGGTATTAAGAAACTATAATGTCATCTTTTTTATATATATAATGTCATCATTCTTTAAAACTGTTTTATTCCCTTTCTTAAGATTCCAGTACAGTTAGTGTTACTGTACTTCAGGACTTACTGGCTTATGTGTCTTCAAGACATTCCTATCTCAGAGATCTTCAGAAGCATCCTCAGAAAATGAACAGAATTGAATTTGTAGAATTGGAGCAACTTCAGCCTGATATACTAGTCCATGCGGTACTAAGAGTTGTTGATATCACTATACTTACAGGTAAGTATTTTGAGCCCTTCCTTATTTTTATATTATTAAAAATTAATATTCAAATTGCCATGATATAAGATTTGATTGCTATTTTATATTTATCATTAAATGTTGAATTATGATAGTTTTACTATATTGTACATATTGTAAAGTATTGTAAAATATTTTTTTTCCTTTCATAGAAGCATTATACACGTATAGAGGACAGAAGCAAAGGAAAGTTCTGTTAACAGTGGAACAGGCCCAAGGTCAACATTATGTGCTGGTATTATGGGGTCCTGGAGCAGATTGGTACCCTCAACTTCAAAGGAAGAAAGGTAAATACATCAAAAAGAATTTAACCTATTTATACTTAGGTAAATGATTAATGCTTATGAAACCTAAGAAAAAGAATTTAAAGAAATTCAACCACATTTAAAATACATGTAATCGTTAAATATTCTTTTGCAGCTATTTTTTATTATAATATCTACCTCCTATATACAATTCAGTAATTGAATAAGTTCTTTATAATTAATGGTGGAAAAATAAAAACCAATAGTTGTTTTAATTTTTAAAAGTTCCTGTTTGTATTACCTTTTTAGTGAAGATTTTATCTCCTTCAAATAATGTTCTTTAAAAATTTCATCCTGGAGAAGCTTCTACAATTTTTATTCAGCCAAACTTCTTTAATAAATAAACCTCTCTGGTTATAAAGCCTATGTTAGGGGAGTTACATTAACTCTTTCAAGTCACATTGTTACTGTTTAATAAATTACCATGTACTGGGATTTTGTTCTAGTTATTTAAAAAATGTGGACTCTTAACTATCTATAGAATATTTATGGTTCCATTTTTATGTACAGTGCAGGTTAAAGCATTTTTATCTATTGAATAGAATTGCTCTTTTAATAGTATAATATTTTTATTTTTGTTTTTGAGTCACGCCCAGTGTCACTCAAGGGTTACTCCTAGCTCTGCCCTCAGAAATCACTCCTGGCAGCATCAGTGGACTATGTGGGATGCCAGGGATTGAACCCAGGTTGGCTGTGTGCAAGCCAAATGCCCTACCTGCTGTGCTATTGCTCCAGCGCCTAGTATCTTCTTTTTGATACTGTTAAATTCTTTAATAATCACAGAGATGGTTTAATTTAGGAAGTTTATTTAGGAATAATTTTTACTGCAAAATTAATTCAAAGATGTGTCAATCATTCTTTTTTATTATGGCTTAAGCAATAATTATGGTTAAACTAATGTTACACTAGTATTAATGTTCAAAAGAAAAAAATTTATTTGGGGGGGGGCTACACTCAAATGTGGAACTAATCCTTGCTCTGACCCTGATCAGGAGCCACTCTTGATAGTGCTTGCAGGACCATGTGGGATCGGACCCAGATCAGCCATGTACAAGGCAAACCCCCTACCTGCTGTTCTATCACTTCAGCCTTCAAAAAGAAATTTAAAACAATTCTCTGTTATACTAGAATTCTGGATTTTACCCAGAGGCAGCTGTCATCCCAGTGCTTGGGGGCCAATCCTATTGGTATTCAGGTGACAATTAGTGCATGGATCCTCAACATGCAAAGCATATGCTCCAGTTCATTGAACTAACTCTTAGGTCCCCAAATCATTTTTGTTTTGTTTTTACCCAAAAGAGTTAACATTTCTTCCCAAACTCCTGCTTACAAAAGAGGATCAATCACATCATCCCTGTTAAACATTAATAACCTATAACTAGAATTTGAGATAACTCTGGTTTTAGGCTTTTATGTTAGGATAAGACAATTACAAATATTTGTTTGGTTGAGAAATCTGACAAACATATGTCCGGGGTAGGCCAGTCATCATTATTGACCACTGTACCATAGTTAGGAATATGAGTTAGTGCTGCTTAACAGAATGTAGATCAGAGGTATTCATCTAGTTATAGCATAGCCTGTTGCTCAGTATATATATATATATAGCATACCAGATTGTTCAATGCTTAATACGCCTATTAATTTTTTTAATCTAATCACCATGAGAAACAAAGAATGATCATTTTTAAGAATAAGTTATTTAGTTATTAGAAATTATACTTATCTCTAGATAGTCCTTTGGATTTTGATAGTGAGAATTTGCATATTTAGGAATAGTGATATAATTGTTTTATTTATTCGTTCAACACACTTTATTTTATTTTATTTTATTTTTTTGGTTTTTGGGCCACACCCGGCAGTGCTCAGGGGTTACTCCTGGCTGTCTGCTCAGAAATAGCTCCTGGCAGGCACGGGGAACCATATGGGACACCGGGATTCGAACCAACCACCTTTGGTCCTGGATCGGCTGCTTGCAAGGCAAATGCCGCTGTGCTATCTCTCTGGGCCCAACACACTTTACTTTTTAAGGTTTGGGGGTGGCTTCACCCTGTGTTGCTCAGTGTTTAATCCTGGCTCTGCACTCAGAAATTGCTCCTGGCAGGGCCGGAGAGAGAGTATGGAGGTAGGGTATTTTCCCTGCATGCAGAAGAACAGTGGTTCAAATCCTGGCATCTCATATGGTTCCCTGAGCCTGCCAGGAGTGATTTCTGAGCATAGAGCCAGGAGTAACCCCTGAGTGCTGCCAGGTATGACCCAAAAGACAAAAAACTAACAAAAAAAAAAAAAAAGGAGAGAGAGAGAAATTGTTCCTGGCAGTGCTCAGAGGCCCATATGGGGTAGTAAGTATTGAACTCAGTTTGGCTGCTTACAAGGCAAGCACTGGACCCATTGTACTATCTCTCCAGTCTCATCTTTATCATACTTGCTCAGAGGCCCCACAAGTATACTTGTATACTTGTGATGTATACATAGTATATGTGTATATATGCTATATATACATAGTATATTTATAGATATACTGTTACTCTTTGTTTTTAAAATTTGTTTGTATTGAAATACTGTGATTTGGGGCCGGGCGGTGGCGCTAAAGGTAAAGTGCCTGCCTTGCCTGCGCTAGCCTTGGACGGACCAAGGTTCGATCCCCCGGTGTCCCATATGGTCCCCCAAGCCAGGAGCAACTTCTGAGCACATAGCCAGCAGTAACCCCTGAGCGTTACCGGGTGTGGCCCAAAAACCAAAAAAAAAAAAAAGAAATACTGTGATTTACAAATGATATACAGTTTTTTCAGACACAGTGTTCTAGCACCAATCCCACTACCACTGTGACCTTCCCTCTACTATCCCAAATTTTCTTACCTCCACCAGCCTGTCTCCTTAGTAGGCACATAAATTAATTTCATGTTGGCTTGGGACCAGAGAGATAGCGTGGAGGTAAGGCATTTGCCTTGCATGCAGAAGGTTTGTGGTTTGAATCCCGGCATTCCATATGGTCCCCGGAGCCTGCCAGGAGCGATGTTTGAGCCTGGAGCCAGGAGTAACCCTTGAGCGCTGCCGGGTGTGACCAAAAACCAAAAATAATAATAATAATAATAATAATAATAATAATAATAATAAAATAAAATAAATTTCATATTGGCTTGTTCCAAGAAAACTTAGAGCAAATAATAGCAAATGTTATTATCAGAAAATAAATCAATAAACCAATTTTGTGATGATTGATTGCTATATGATTTTAACCTATGCAAGTAGAAAATATTAAACTCATTTAATATAATACAATATAATGCCTACTCTCAAGTACATAGAAAAGTTTTTAAGTCTGGTCTCTCAAAAATATTTCACTTTTTTTTTTTACTTTGGTCTCATATGGTAATAATACTATCATCCCTGTTATTAGTAAAGCTATTTTATTTATTTATTTGGTAGTAAAGCTATTTAAAAAAATTCTTCACTGGGGCTAGAGCAATTGTATAGCAGGTAGGGCCTTGCTCGAGGCTGACTTGGGTTTAATCCTCTGCATCCCATGTGTGTATGTGTTCTCTGAGTACCACCAAAAGTGATTCATGAGCACAGAGCCAGGAGTAATACCTGAGCACCATTGGGTGTGGCCCCAAACTCAAACCAAACAAAACAAATACTTCACTAATGTATGAGTTTACATGAGATAGGTAAAGCCTACCTATGATAGGTAAAATTTAGTAAGAGTTAAATACATAGGGCACGGAGAGATAGCATAGCGGTGTTTGCCTTGCAAGCAGCCGATCCAGGACCAAAGGTGGTTGGTTCGAATCCTGGTGTCCCATATGGTCCCCCATGCCTGCCAGGAGCTATTTCTGAGCAGACAGCCAGGAGTAACTCCTGAGCACCGCTGGGTGTGGCCCAAAAAACAAAAAACAAAACGAACAAAAAAAAAGTGAAATACATAATATTTAGTGAAGAGAATTAAGAAAATGTAAAGGGAAAATCTGAATAGGTCTTTAAAAGTACAAAGTTTTTATCCCAAAAAAGGGAATATTGAAAAGAGTAATAGAACAGCATATTCAATTTCATTGATGCTAAATTGGGGGGGGGATTGGGTCACACCCAGCTGCACACAGGTTACTCCTGGCTCTGTGCTCAGAAATCACTCCTGACAGGCACGGGGGACCAAATGGGACGCCAGGATTTGAACCACTGTCTGTCCTGGGTAGGCAGCTTACAACTGTGCTCTCTCCAGCCTGAGATGTCAATTTGTAATTCAAAATACATAAAAAAAATCACTTAACAATGTAGGAGTAAACATATCTTCCTTAATGTAGTAGATGGCAACCATAAATTTCACAAGTGAGTGCCATGTTTTGAGAAGTTTGCTATGTCCTTTAAGGAAGTTTGTTAAGTTTATAAAATTTATTTCAGGGGCCGGCGAGGTGGCGCTTGAGGTAAGGTATCTGCCTTGCAAGCGCTAGCCAAGGAAAGATCGCCACCTCGGTTCGATCCCCTGGCGTCCCATATGGTCCCCCCAAGCCAGGGGCAATTTCTGAGCCCTTAGCCAGGAGTAACCCCTGAGCATCAGATGGGTGTGGCCCGAAAAAAACAAAAAACAAAAAAAAACAAAACAAAACAAAACAAAAAATAAAATTTGTTGCAAGGCTATGATTTCCCTAAGTTGTTGCCTGTCCCTGAAGCTTTGTATTGTTCCTATAAATTTGAATGATAATCTTGCTGGATAAAGTATTCTTAGTGAGGTCTTATTGAGTTTTTGTATTATATTCTTCTACTCCCTTCTGGCTTGTTGAGTCTCAATTAATTGATCTGCTAAGAATATCATGACATTGTATGTGTAGTTGATGCCAGGGATGTGGGATCCCAGGAAGTTTTCTCAAGTGGCTTAGCTTAGAGAGCTTACAGATTCAAACGAACCACGATCAACTTTGGAGAAATTACTCCATTTATTTTCCATTAGAGTAGGATACTTATAATGTGCTGCAGCCAACCAGGTAAGGGAAAAGTAGGGTGTGAGCTCTGTATGTTTAGAGAACTAGGAGATAGCACTGTGAGTGCTCTGTGTTTAGCTACAGTATGTAAATTGCTTGATCGAACTTGCTTTCAGTTGTGTAGATGTACCACGGTTTCTTTATCCACTCAGCTGTACTTGGACAGTTAAGTAGTTTCCAGATTCTGGCTATTGTCAATAGTGCTGCAACAAACATAGGAATGCAGAGGATTTGTGCATTGTGTTTTTTGGTATGGTATATCCCTAGTAGTGGTATTGCCGGATTATATGGAAACTCGGTTTCTAGGTTTTCTGAGAAATACCCATATTGTTTTTCTAAAAGGCTGGACTAGTCTGCATTCTCACCAGCAGTGAACGAATCTCTTTTTCCCCACATCCACACCAGCACTGGTTGTTTTTGATCTTTGTGATAGGACCAGTCTCTGTGCTGTGAGATGATATCTCATTGTTGTATTGATTTGCATTTCCCTGATGATTAGTGATGTGAAACATTGTTTCATGTGCCTTTTTGGCCATCTGTATTTCTTCTTTGAGGAAATGTCTGTTCATTTCTTCTCCCTATTTTTTGGGGGGGAGGGGGTCACACCCAGCAGCACTCAGGGGTTACTCCTGGCTCTACACTCAGAAATCGATTCTGACAGGCTCGGGGGACCATATGGGATGCTGGGATTCAAACCACACTCCTGCATGCAAGGCAAACACCCTACCTCCATGCTATCTCTCCAGCCCCTTTTCTATTTTTGGATGGAGTTATGATTTTTTTTGTTTGTTTGTTTTGGTTTTTGGGCCACACCCGGCATTGCTCAGGGGTTACTCCTGGCTATCTGCTCAGAAATAGCTCCTGGCAGGCACAGGGGACCATATGGGACACCGGGATTCGAACCAACCACCTTTGGTCCTGGATTGGCTGCTTGCAAGGCAAACGCCGCTGTGCTGTCTCTCCAGGCCCGAGTTATGATGTTTTTAATGCTAAGTTCTATCAGTATCTTGTATATCTTAGATATTAACTTCTTATCTGATGGGCACTGGGTGAATACTTTCTCCCATTCTGTGGGTTGTCTTTGTATCCTAGTCACTGTTTCCTTTGAAGTGCAGAAGCTTCTCTGCATAATTTAGCTCCATTTGTTTATATTTGCTTCAACTTGCTTGGAGAGCAGTATTTCATCCTTGAAAATGCCTTTAGCTGCAATGTCATGGAGTGTTCTGCATACTTTTTCCTCTATGTACTTATGGTTTCAAGTCTAATATCAAGGTCTTTAATCCTTTTTGATTTGACCTTTTTTTTTTGGTTTTTGGGCCACACCCGGTAACGCTCAGGGGTTACTCCTGGCTACGCGCTCAGAAGTCGCTCCTGGCTTGGGGGGCCATATGGGACACCCGGGATCGAACCGCAGTCCGACCTAGGCTAGCGCTGGCAAGGCAGACACCTTACCTCTAGCGCCACCGCCTGGCCCCTGATTTGACCTTTTTGCATAATAGTAAAGAGAGGTTTGAGTCTTCTTTGCATGCAGTTGACCAATTTTTCTAGCACCACTTGTTGAAGAGGCATTTTTTACTCCATTTTTTATTTCTTGCCACCTTATCAAAGATTAATTGAGTATATCCCTGATGATCGGTCTTGACCACTCTAGTCAAGTTTATTCCATTGACCCAAGGGTTTGTCTTTATCCCTTTACCATACAGTTTTAATAACTACTGCTTTATAGTACAGTTTAAGGTTGGGGAAAGTGATTCCTCCCATCTTCTTTTCTCCAAGAATTGCTCTTGGACATTTGTTGTTGCAAGTGAATTTGATCCACCTCTTTGAAGAATGTTATGGGAATTCTTATTGGGATTGAATTAAATCTGTACAATGCTTTGGGAAGTATTGACTTTTTTTTTTTGGGGGGGTCACACCCAGCAACGCTCAGGGGTTCCTCCTGGCTCTATGCTCAGAAATTGCTCCTGGCAGGCTCGAGGGACCATATGGGATGCCGGAATTCAAACCAGTGACCTTCAGCATGAAAGCCAAACACCTACCTCCATGCTATCTCTCCGGCCCCAACATTTATTTTTTTCGGCCCCAATATTTTAATGATGTTGATCCTCACAGTTTATGAGCAGTAGATGTGTTTCTGTGACCTTGTGTCCTCTTTAATTTTTTTTTTTTTTGGTTATTGGTTTTTGGGTCACAACTGGCAGCACTCAGATGTCCTCCTGGTTCTATGCTCAGAAATCGCTCCGGGCAGGCTCAGGGAACCATATGGGATGCTGGGATTCGAACCACCATTCTTCTGCATGCAAGACAAATGCCCTATCTTCATGCTATCTCTCCAGCCCCATCCTCTTTAATTTCTTAAAGTAGTGTTTATATAGGTCTTTTACCTATTTGGTTAAGTTAACTCTAAGGTACTTAATTTTCTGAGGCACAATTATGAATGGTGTTATTTATTTAATATCTCTTTTCTTATATTATTTGTATATAGAAGGGCCATGGATTTTTGTATATTAATTTTGTATCCTGCCAGGAATAATTCTTAGTGTAGAGCCAGGAGTAGTCCCTGAGAGCTGCTGGTATGGCCCAAAAACCTAAATAAACAAACAAACAAACAAATAAATAAAGGTTGTAACAGACAAATATGGGCATTTCTTAATAATCAAGGAATGTATACATCAGAAAGAAATCACAAGACTAAACATATCTGCACCAATGAGGGGCCATCAGAATACTCTAAACACCTGCTAATAGACTTGAAGAAAGACATCAATAGCAACAAATTAGTAGAATCTTTACTGGGTGAATTAAAAATAGGTGCTTTTGTATCTAAATGTGTGCTTTTTTTGTTTCTGTGTTATGTGTGGTGCTAGGGATTAAACAGAGTAGGATGTAGAATTCTTGCCTCATATGCTGTGCTATGTCTCCAGCCCCTATTTTGTTTCTTTGTGTGATAAATATTATATTTCATTGCCTTAATTAGGGCTAAAATAAAAGATAGTATAGTAATACTATCCAGAGACAATAGAGATGAGGGCTAAGAGGACTGGTTCATGGTAGGAAGCTTGCCACAAATAGTGGGGGAATGTAGATAGGGAAGAGAAGGGATCACTATGATAATGATAGTTCAAAAATAATTACTCTGGACAAGAACTGGGTGCTGAAAATCAGGTAAAGTGATGTGTATGAAATTCCTTCAATAACAGTATAGCAAACCAGTGTCTAAAGGAAAAGAGAGAGGGGGTAGAGAGGATAGAGAGAGAGAATAGAGAAAGAGAGAAGAGAAATATCTGCTACTGAGACAGACAGGAAAGAGATCAGAGGGGAGGACTGGAAGGAAATTGGGAACAGTGATGGTGGGAAATGTGCACTGGTGAAGGGTGTCATACGTTATATGACTGAAACTCAATCGTGAACAACTTTGTGACCAATTAAAAAAAAGCAGCTCTTGGGGCCTAAGAGATAGCACAACGGTGTTTGCCTTGCAAGCAGCCGACCAAGGACCTAAGGTGGTTGGTTTGAATCCCGGTGTCCCATATGGTCCCCCGTGCCTGCCAGGAGCTATTTCTGAGCAGATAGCCAGGAGTAACCCCTGAGCACTGATGGGTGTGGCCCAAAAACAAACAAACAAACAAACAAACAAACAAACAAAAAAGGTTGTGGCCTGAAAAAACAAACAAAAAAAAAGCAACTCTTGAGGCCCAAGTGGTGGTGCAAGCGAAGGGTGTTTGCCTTGCACACGCGCTATGATAGGACAGACCGCAGTTTGTTCCCCCAGCATCCCATATGGTCCCCCAAGCCAGGAGCAGTTTCTGAGTTCATAGCCAGGAGTAACCCCAGAGCATCACTGAGTGTGCCCCCCCCAAAAAAAAGCAACTCTTATGATTTAATCAGGGCATTCAGTGTGATTCTAAGTCTACATAGTTGACTTTTGGTAACTTTGTGTTTTTGTTTAAGATTATATTTGGGAATTTAAATATCTTTATGTTCAGCGCAATTGCATCTTAGAAAACCTAGAATTGCATACAACATATTGGTCGTCCTGTGAATGCCTGTTTGATGATGATGTAAGAGCAATTACTTTCAAAGCAAAATTTCAAAAAACTGTGCCTTCTCTTGTGAAGATGTCAGACTTGGCAAAACACCTAGAGGATAAGTGTTCAGGTAAGCTTTTTTTATATTTTATACATTTCTAGTTTCAAAGCAAAGAAGCTACCATATGTGAGGAAAATGTGAAATTGAATATAAAAGTGAAATACATATCTTTAAAATAACGGAACCAGATATTGGATCCTCATAGCTGTTCTGCCTACAACCCTTTGAAGTTAATTTGTAATTATAATGGCCAGTAAACATTTTTTTAAATTTTTATGTATATCTATAAGCAGCCATTATTAATAAAATAGAAAAATGAAAATGAGGGCCAGAGAGATAGCATGGAGGTAAGGCATTTGCCCTGCAGAAGGATGGTGGTTCAAATCCTGGCATCCCATATGGTCCCCCGAGCCTGCCAGAAGTGATTTCTGAGCATAGAGTCAGGAGTAACCCCTGAATGCTGCTGGGTGTGACCCAAAAACCAAACCAAAAAGAAAAAAGAAAAAGAAAATGAGCACTCGTGACCGGAGCGGTGGCACAAGCGGTAGGGCGTTTGCCTTGCATGCACTAACCCAAGACAGTCCGTGGTTCCATCTCCCAGTATCCCATATGTTTCCCCAAACCAGGAGTGATTTCTGAGCGCATAGCCAGGAGTAACCCCTAAGTGTCACTGGGTGTGGCCCAAAAAAAGAAAGGAAGAAAGAATAATGACACCTTGATCTGTACTTCTGAAAGGATCAACAAATTTAATCTTTAAACTTTGGAAAGGAAGAATGAAAAATCCTGAGATCAAATCATTGGTCTCAGTATTGGGAAATAGTTCAAAGGGATGGAGCATAGCCACTAGAATACAACAGGCAAGATTAAATTGGGGAAGAAAGGATATAAGACTAATAATAAATTTTCTGTATTTGTTTGATGGGTGAATGGATGAGCCAGTGAGTACTTCAGGTGCCTGGTATGTCACATTTAATAAATAGAATCTCAGTGTTTATGTGATTATGTAACCAACATTCAAAGGTGGATATTGGTGGGCATAAATATATTACATATATACATTATATACATATACGTGTATGTATGTATGTATATATATGTATATATATACATATATATACATATATATATATATGAGGGGCCACAGCAATAGTGCAGAGGTAGGGAGTTTGCCTTGCATGCAGCTGACCTAGGACAGACCACAGTTCTATCCCCCAGTGTCCCATATGGTCCCTCCAGCCAGGAGCGATTTCTGAGTGAGAGCCAGGAGTAACCCCTGAGCGTCACCAGGTGTGGCCCCAAACAAAACAAAACAAAACATATATACATATACATATGTATATATATTAACATAGGATTAGCAAGTGATGTGTGTTATTTTAGGACAAGTAGAGACTAGAATACTGACCTGTTTGAGTTTGAAAGTTTGAAAATGATCAGTTAATAAGACGGAGGAGAGGACTGTGAAAATACTATTCTCAGTGTTTGAAGGAAATTCTTTTTTTTTTGGTTTTTGGGCCACACCCGGCAGTGCTCAGGGATTTCTCTCAGAAAATATTTCTGCTCAGAAATAGCTCCTGGCAGGCACTGGGGACCATATGGAACACCGGGATTTGAACCAACCACCTTAGGTCCTGCGTCAGCTGCTTGCAAGGCAAAGACCGCTGTGCTATCTCTCTGGCCCCATGAAGGAATTTCTTTTAATAGAGAAATTAGACTAATTTTGCATGATTCCATAGACAAGGAAGAAGAAAATAGCCATCTTTTCAGCCAGATTAATCACATAAATCTTCAATTCAGTCTAGAACTGGTCATCTCTTTTATTCTAAAGTAAACGCTGAAGTCATAAGTAAGTAAAATTAGGAAGGTAATAAAGAACCAAAATGTAAGAACAAATGGGGGCTGGAGAGATAGCACAGTGATAGGACGTTTGCCTTGCATATGGCTGACCAGGGATGGACCCAGGTTCGATTCCTGGCATCCCATATTGTTCCCTGAGCCTGCCAGCAGCAATTTCTGAGCACAGAGCCAGGAGTAACCCCTAAGTGCAACCAGGTGTGGCCCCAAAACAAAACAAAACAAAACAAAAAATGCATGAACAAAACTTTGGATATATTCATTGTGATTAGTAACTCATAATAATCTATATAATTATCTATATTTATAAATTGTGGTTCTAATTTTGGCCCTATGACCAGTAACATTACTTTTGGTTTGTCTTTTTTTAGGAGTAATTTTAATCAAAGCTCACATTTTAGAGCTAGTCTTTCCTGTTACGGAAGCTCAGAAGATAACTCTAAACACTGACAGTTCCCTGGAGAGTATTTACCTTTCTCTTCCGCACATTATATATACTGGCTGTGCAAAGTGTGAATCAAAACTAGAAATAGATGAGAACAAGATCTACGAACAATGCTTTAGGTGCTTGCCATCGACTATGAAGAAACTATACTATAGGTAAGATTAAAAACATTTGTATTTCCATGTTTTCATCCCAATGAAATCTAACTAGAGATATCCAATATAATAAAATATTCACTTTGACAGATTAGTAGCTGTGAAACTAAAACTTACCCAGTAATAATAACTTTTAAAAGCAATAATTGGGAGATTTTATTGTCTTCAAGCAGCTATACTGAAGACAGTATTGTTTTCTTTTTCAGAAAGGAGTATGAATTCATCTTTTTACTTTTGACTGCGTGGTTTTTCCCAATACTGTTTGCTAAATAAATAAGCTTTCCTTGCTTCACTTCATACTCTTTGCTCTGTTTTCAAAGATTAGCTGTCCACCTGAAGTATATGGTCATCTAGTCTTTGACAAAGCAACTATCAGTATGAAATAGAAAGGAAAGCCTCTTCAGCAAATGGTATTGGGAAAACTAACTTGTTAGTGAAAAACAACTTTACACTTATCAGTCACAAGTGAAAAAATTAACTCAGATCACAATGCCACATATGATACTCCCTGTGCCCAAAGGGTCACTCCTGAGCGAAAAGCCAGGAATAGTCCCCCATCCCAGCAAAAAGAAAAAAAAAGAAAAAAAAGAAGAAAATCCAGTGTTTTGGATAATCTTTTAAATTAAATTATATGCTCTTGAAAATTTTTTAGACTGTGGTATTTAAGAGTAAATATAAATATTCTCAGCATGTCTGGCCCAGAGAGATAGCACAGCAGCGTTTGCCTTGCAAGCAGCCGATCCAGGACCAAAGGTGGTTGGTTCGAATCCCGGTGTCCCATATGGTCCCCCGTGCCTGCCAGGAGCTATTTCTGAGCAGACAGCCAGGAGTAACCCCTGAGCACTGCCGGGTGTGGCCCAAAAACCAAAAAAAAATATATATATATATTTTTTTTTTTCAGCATGTCAATTATGGAATACTTTAAAAACACTTAAAATTTTAGCCTATAGACCTTATATCTAAGTAAAAGAATTTTAAACAAAGGAAAATGAACTTGAATTAAGAAATATGGTTTATATAATGTATATAATGTATTATAAAATATATTTCTTATAGTTGAGAGAGAACATATAGATTATTAGTTAACTTGTGTTATATCATTCCTGATGTTCTAAGGGTTAGTATGGGAAAAAGTTAAGAGGCTCAGTGCTTTATGTTTGTAGGGGATAATGCTGTTTGACTGGGGCTAATAAGTGGGAATAGATAAATTTAATAGAAGTTGGAAAGTGGAATTGACAGTAGTTAGTGACTGAATTATAGGTAAAGGGGTTCATAAATATTTAGATCATTGATAATTGGATGAATATGAATATTTACTAAAATAAACAATAATGGTAAAGGTGCTGAGACAGAAAACTGAAAGTAGAAATGGATTTCAATAAAAGTCATCTGAGCTAGCTCCGTAGGTATGAGAATTATGGCAATCAAACCTTTCCCAGCTTATTTATCCCTATCTAATCCATTGGCAAGTCCTGTGAAGTTGGGGAGGGTATTGGGTTGCACCTGACAATACTCAAGGTCTTCTCCTGACTCTGGTGGTGTTTAGGGATCAGACTGGGGCTGGCTACATGTAAGACAAGTAAGTACCTTACATCTTGTACTACCTCTCTGGCCTTAAATTTTCCTTAACATTTTTTGTTTTATTATAGTTAAGATAACATGGTTGCAATAGTATTAACATTTATTCTTTAGGTACACTAAGACCAACCGGTCTCAGGTGGCCACAATAGTGCCACCACTATAGTGCCAAAGATTTTCTAACATTGTCTTTGTGTCACATCCGATCCACATTTAAATTTTGTCCCCTGAACCCCTCCCCTCACCTCTTAGTAATTCAGTTCTGTAGTCAAAGTCCAAGAATTATTTGTATTTCTTTGATGCCATCTATTCAGAAAGTATATTGCATTTGAGCATTTCCTTATTTGAAAGTTTTTGGATGGTATTTATTTTTTCTAGGTCAGCTTTAATTACCATCAGTGATGAAAGAGAGAAAGTTTGTGTCCATGCAGGATCAAAGATTATAGAGAAGATTCTTCTTAACATCCCTCCTGACTGGCTCAACAGAATTATAGGTAATTTATATAATTTAAATTATTAAATTATAATTTAATGTATAACATGCCACTAAGAGGCTGTCCTTAATAAAACCTCTCATTTCAGGACTGGAGATAGTATATTGGAACAGAGAGAACATGGTACTATAAAACTAAGAGTGGTTTTCTTCCCTCTACCTCTAAAAGTGAAAGGATAATTTAGCTTGAGTAAAACATAAGACCATGTAAGTTGGAAAGAAAGACTTGTCCGACATCTGTCCCAATGCATGAAGAAAAAACAAGCAACTAACATTCTCTTATGTTAAATTTTAAACTCCTAATTAGTAAAGTACTGCTAGGATCTTAGTTTTCTAACAGTTAAGTGATTAAAGGTGTGAGAGTATATATTTGAAGGTAGTTTACTGGCAGTGGAGTAGCTTTGTATCATCTTCAGCTGTGATCTATTCAGGGGTCTCAAACTCAATTTACCTGGGGGCTGCAGGAGGCAAAGTCGGGGTGATCTTTGAGTGCAAAGTCAGTAGTAAGCCTTGAACATTGGGGTGTATGATCCAAACAACTAAAACAAAACAAAACAAAATAAGATTTCTCTAGGGCAGGGCCACAAAATGTTGTACGGAGGGCCGTTTGCGGCCCGCGGAGTTTGAGACCCCTGAAGGTGGTATAGTCAATGGCCCAAACCAAAAATAAACCTTGTCAGATTATCACCCTCTATACCTTTCTTCAATAGTCAGACTCTAACATGATCACAAGTTCAACTAATTGCTCTGTCTCTTAACAGTGGATAGAATAGTGGGTGGTTCTAGTAGAGAGTTGTTCCCAGTAGCTGGGTGTGCAGAGTGCTTCTTCGTGTGATACTTAGCATAGTGGTATAGGCTTGATAGTTAGGCATTCAGGCCCAGTGGTACTATGGGGCCAGAATCACTCCTGGCATATAACTACAATTTTTTTTTCTTTTTTTTTTTGATTCATGGGTCATGCCTGGCAGTGCTCAGGGCTAACTCCTGGCAGCCTTGGAGTACTAAGCTATGAACAGAGAGTGGTTGAAGACCTTACAGATGTATGTCAGGATCTGTTTATTATGGTTTGAAGGCGAGATTTGAGATGAAAGAGGTTGTATCAAGGTGACATATAGGGGGCCGAAGAGATAGCATGGAGGAAAGGCGTTTGCCTTTCATGCAGGAAGGTGGTTCGAATCCTGGCATCCCATATGGTCCCCCGAGCCTGCCGGGGGCGATTTCTGAGCATAGAGCCAGGAGTAACCCCTGAGCACTGCCAGGTGTGACCCAAAAACCTAAAAAAAAGAAAAAGGTGACATATAGGGATTCTTAGACCTGATTGACTTGCAGATTGTGAAACAGGTAGGATTAGTCACTGTTTGAGGTGTCTGACTGCTTAGAATATCTGGGAGAGGTGTGTCTGCCCCAGTTAAGTAGACTGAAATGTCTACTTATTTGACATTTGGTGTTTTTTTAACTTGTACCTGTTGCTTATTTAGTCTGCCTACATTAGTATCAGTCCAAGCAATGTGTTATCATACACCTCCCCTTACTACTCACCCCCGGCTATGCTCAGCAGGAATAGTATGTCACCATTCTAGAGTTCCTTTAGTAATTTGGTACTATTAAGAGAAGAGACAGAAAAATCAAGGGCTGGAGAGCAGTAGGTAGGGACCTTGCTTGTGTCAAATAATTCAAGTTGATCCTTGGCACCACATTTGGTTCCCCAGTCCCTGCCAAGAATGATTGTTGAGTAAGACCCCCCCCTGTTTACCCCCCCAAAAAAGAAAAAGGGGCCAGAGAGATGGCATGGAGGTAGGGCATTTACCTTGCATGTAGAAGGACGGTGGTTCCAATCCCAGCATCCCATATGGTCCCCTGAGCCTGGCAGGAGTGATTTCTGAGCATAGAGCCAGGAATAACCCCTGAGCGCTGCCGGGTGAGACCCAAAAATTGGAAGGAAGGAAGGAAGGAAGGAAGAGGGAGGGAGGGAGGGAGGGAGGGAGGGAGGGAGGGAGGGAGGGAGGGAGGGAGGGAGGGAGGGGGGGGAGGGGAGGGGAGGGGAGGGGAGGAGAGGGGAGGGGAGGGGAGGGGAGGGGAGGGGAGGGGAGGGAGGGAGGGAGGGAGGACCAAATAGAATTTTAAAGTAGGTTTGGGACTTGAAAACCAAGGAAACATTGAACTTTTCTTTATTTATTTTTTTTGGATTTTGGGTCACACCCAGCAGCGCTCAGGGGTTACTCCTGGCTCTATGCTCAGAAATCGCTCTGGCAGGCTCTGGGGACCATATGGGATGCTGAAATCCAAATCACCATCCTTTGTATGCAAGGCAAATGCCTTACCTCCATGCTATCTCTCGGCCCCAATATTGAACTTTTCTATTTTTTTAAAAAATTTTTTTAATTATCTTTATTTAAACACCATGATTACAAGTATAATTGTAGTTGTATGATTACAGTCATGTAAAGAACACCCCCTGGGCCCGGAGAGATAGCACAGCGGTGTTTGCCTTGCAAGCAGTCGATCCAGGACGAAAGGTGGTTGGTTCAAATCCCAGTGTCCCATATGGTCCCCCGTGCCTGCCAGGAGCTATTTCTGAGCAGACAGCCAGGAGTAACCCCTGAGCAATGCCGGGTGTGGCCCAAAACCCCCCCCCAAAAAAGAACACCCCCCTTCACCAGTGCAGGATTCCCACCACCAATTTCCCAGATCTACCTACTCCCCACCCCACCCACACCTGTACTCGAGACAGGCTTTCTTTTTCCCTCATTCATTCACATTGTTATGATAGTTTTTAGTGTAGTTATTTCTCTAACTGCATTTATCATTCTATGTGGTGAGCTTCATGTCATTAGCTGCACCTACATGGAAGGATGGGGGGACGTAAGGGTTGGGACTGAGGCAGTAAAATATTAGAAATGAGCTTTGTAGGGCAGAATCAAGGTCCCAATACAAGATGGATATTATGGATATATAGAATATGTGCACACAATACTATCAATATGAAAACAAAGAGAAAAAATTTTCACTGAGTGTCCCAACATAAACCAGTGCTAGAACAGCCTGCCCTCCTCCCAGAGTGCATTCCCGTTAGTGTAGGGAGAGATAGGGGGAAAGCCTGTTGACCCCTATAGAGTCCACCTAGACCGGTGCCCAGGGAAAGACTGAAGTCCAGGAGACCAGCAAGAGCTGGTCTCCAGAATCAAGGAGGAAACCGGAAGCCAGATGTCTGCCCGCCCTCCTCCCCATGCACCTCCCCCCTGGAGTACGGAGGGAGGGGGGAACCTGAGGACCACTAAGAGTCCACCTGAACCCACTTCTGGCCATCTGAGCTGGCACCCAGGGAAGGCCTGGAGTCAGGGGGAAAAGACAAGGACGGCTGGGAGCCTGCTAAGCCTCCCAGCACTCCCCAGGCTAAGGAGAAAAGGCTCTGGTATGGAGCCTCCCCAAACCCCATACCTGGCAAGAGCTGATCTCCAGAATCAAAGAGGAAACTGGAAGCCAGATGTCTGCCTGCCCTCCTCTCCATGCACCTCCCCCCTGGAGTACGGAGGGAGGGGGGAACCTGAGGATCACTAAAAGTCCACCTGAACCCACTTCTGGCCATCTGAGCTGGCACCCAGGGAAGGCCTGGAGTCAGGGGAAAAAGACAAGGACGGCTGGGGGCCTTCCAAGCCTCCCAACACTCCTCAGGCTAGGGAGAAAAGGCTCTGGTATGGGGCCCAATATTGAACTTTTCAATGTTCGCCTTTCTGTCAAACTGTAAGAGACACTAACATAATTTTCTGTGCGTGTGTTTTAATTTTCTTTAGCCCCTTCATCAGAGGTCACCTATGGCATGGTGGCAGCAGACTTGTTATACTCTCTGATGAAAAGCAGCAGGACACCTTGTGTAGTCAAGATGCAGAGCCTCTTTGTGTTAGATGAAAACAGCTATCCATTGCAACAAGATTTCTCCCTGCTGGATTTTTATCCTGATGATCCTGTCACATGAAGAGGCTCCAGAACATCAAAGAAGAAAGTATCAAAGTGATTCCTTTTTGAAGTGAATTTATTTTTCTTTGAATTTTAAAATAAATATATTTTTGCATTGAAAATTGCTCTGAATACATATTTTTTTCTAAATGTGTCTGTGAGGATTGTTTTCTTTTTTGTCTTATTTTTAGTTTTACCCTTTTTTGGTTCTAGAGAAATGACCTAGCAATAAAGGTAGAATATAGCAATCTCTAGGAATTAGAAATTCTATTCCTGGCTCTCTTCTAGGTATCATTAAATATTGGTGGCATAATATATCAGTCTTTCAGACATGCTTTTCTTCTTTTTTTGGATTTTGGTTTTGGGGCACACCCAGTGATGCTCAGGGGTTACTCCTGGCTCTGCACTCAGAAGTCACTCCTGGCACACTCCAGGGAACATTTGGGATGCCAGGAATTGAACTGGAGTTCGTTCAAGGTTGGCTACATGCAAGGCAAATACCCTATCGCTGTGCTGTCGCTCTGGCCCCAAATTCAGATTTCTGACATAAAATTTGCTCAATCTATACAAGCCCATTTTTCTGGGGCTGGAATGATAGCACAGCTGGTAGGGCATTTTTCTTGCATGCAATTGACATGGGTTCCATCTCTGACATCCCATATGGTCTCCCAATCCTGCTAGGAGTGATTTTTTGAGTGCAGATCCAGGAGTCAACTCTGAGCACTGCCGGGTATGGCCCTAAAACAAGAAAAGAAAGTTATTTTGCCTCATTTTTCTTTTCTTTTTTGGTTTTTGGGCCACACCCAGCAGTGCTCAGGGATTGCTCCTGGCTCTGCACTCAGAAATTGCTCCTGGCAGGCACAGGGGACTATATGGGATGCCAGGGATTGAACTAGGGTTTATTCAGGTTGGCTGCATGCAAGGCCAATGCCCCACCATTGTGCTATCAATCTGGCCCTTGCCTCATTTTTTCATCAAAAATTAAAGCTTGGGGTCGGAGAGGTGGTGCTAGAGGTAATGAGTCTGTCTTGCAAGCACTAGCCAAGGACGGACTGCTGGTTCGATCCCCCGGCGTCCCATATGGTTCCCCCAAGCCAGGGGCGATTTCTGAGTGCATAGCCAGGAGTAGCCCCTGAGTATCAAATGAGTGTGGCCCAAATAAAAAATTAAAGCTTATGGGGCCAGAGAGATAGCATGGAGGTAGGGCATTTGCCTTGCATGCAGAAGAACGGTGGTTCAAATCCCGGCATCCCATATGGTCCCCTGTGCCTGCCAGGGGCAATTTCTGAGCGTAGAGCCAGGAGTGACCCGAGTGCTGCCGGATGTGACCCAAAAACCAAAAAAAAAAAAAAAAAAAAAAAATTATTGAGTCACTATCACTATGATTTGCAAATTTATTCATGATTGATTTTTAGGAGTATAGTATTTAAACACTAATTTTTTCACTGGTGACCACTAGCCTCCACCAAGTTCCCAAATTTTCTTCTCCCGCCCAGCCTACCTGCTTCAGAGTCATTTCTACTTGATATGATCTTAGCTTTCACCAATGTATAGTTTTTCTTTTTTTTTTTTTTTTGGTTTTTGGGCCACACCCAGTAACGCTCAGGGGTTACTCCTGGCTATGTGCTCAGAAGTTGCTCCTGGCTTGGGGGACCATATGGGACACCGGGGGATCGAACCGCGGTCCGTCCAAGGCTAGCGCAGGCAAGGCAGGCACCTTACCTTTAGCGCCACCGTCCGGCCCCAAGTTTTTCTAAAGGTTGTTACAAAAATCACTTTTTCTTCCCCCCACAGTGACATCTGTGCTAAATTTTATTTACTTTTTGTTTGTGAAAATGTTCTGATCAAGTAGGATGGCATAATTGTACATATGATTCACTTTGCAGACATTTGCTGAGAGTCCACCATGTGGTAGGCTTGGGTAATACAAAGACAAATGAAGACTGCCTATAGTGGGTTCTTAAGTAATCTAGTTAAGAAATACTTAAATTTGGGCCGGGGAGATAGCATGGCAGTAAGGCATTTGCCTTGCATGCAGAAGGACAGTGGTTCGAATCTCGGCATCCCATGTGGTCCCCTGAGCCTGCCAGGAGCAATTTCTGAGCGTAGAGCCAGGAAGAACCCCTGAGCGCTGCCAGGTATGATCCAAAAGAAAGAAATATTTAAAATTTTAATTTGGGGAAATTGATTCCTCCCATCTTCCATTCCCCAAGATTGCTTTAGCTATTCAAGGATATTTATTGTTTCATATGAATTTCAGGATCTCTTGACCCACTTCCTTGAAAAATGTCACTTGTCATACAGGGATTGCATTAAATCTGTACAATGTTTTGAGAAGTATTGCCATGTTAATGATGTTAATCCTCCCAATCCACGAATGTAACAAAATGTAACATTTAATGTGAGAGAGAGAGAGAGAGAGAGAGAGAGAGAGAGAGAGAGAGAGAGAGAGAGAGAGAGAGAGAGAGAGAGAGAGAAAACAAAATAACAGTATTGTTCAAGTATTATTCTACACTGGTTCAGGTAAATCTGATCTGGAGGATTATTTGAGCTGACACAGTAATCTGTCAGTGGAAAGCAGTTGGGGAGGTGACACTCTTCTGCAGGTCAAAAGAGTGCCAGGGTGGTTACAAACAGCATTTCTCTTATTTTTATAGTGCAAATCTGAAAGCTCCAGAGCCAAGGGGGGAAGTGTAGGGGAAAGGAAAAAGTTTGCTTAGGAACAACAGAAAATAGCAACATATTTTTGTTTTGTTTTGTTTTGTTTTTTGTTTGTTTTTTTGGGCCACACCCGGTGGTGCTCAGGGGTTACTCCTGGGCGTCTGCTCAGAAATAGCTCCTGGCAGGCACGGGGGACCATATGGGACACCGGGATTCGAACCAACCACCTTAGGTTCTGGATCGGCTGCTTGCAAGGCAAGCACCGCTGTGCTATCTCTCCGGCCCCATAGCAACATATTAATCATAGAATATTCAATTACTACTGGTTAACTTCTCAGCCCCTGGAACTGGTTAACCTCTGTGCCTCAAAAAATGAGAGCTCTGGGGCCAGAGAGATAGCATGGAGGTAAGGCATATTTGCCTTTCATGCAGAAGGTTATTGGTTCGAATCCCAGCATCCCATATGGTCCCCTGAGCTTGCCAGGAGTGATTTCTGAGCATAGAGCCAGGAGTAACCCCTGAGGGCTGCTGGGTGTGACTCAAAAACCAAAAAAAAGAAAAATGAGCTCCTCCTGTAGGACTTAGCTAAAATCAAATGTGTTACTCCCACTCTCCCAATACAGGAGAATTATATATATATATATGTGTGTATATATAATATAACATATATATTTAATGTCATCAGAGGTATCTTCCAGTAGAAACTGGGGCTTGATCTCAAACTAACCCAACATATGATAATATTCCAAATACTACTGGTGGCAGCCTAGAGAGACCTGCATTTTCAGGCATTATTAAAACTTCAGCTTCTGGGGCCGGGTAGGTGGCGCTGGAGGTAAGGTGTCTGCCTTGCAAGCGCTAGCCAAGGAAGGACCGCGGTTCGATCCCCCGGCGTCCCATATGGTCCACCCAAGCCAGGGGCGATTTCTGAGCACATAGCCAGGAGTAACCCCTGAGCGTCAAACGGGTGTGGCCCAAAAACCAAAAAAAAAAAAAAAAAAAAAAACTTCAGCTCCTCTGGGGCCGGTAAGGTGTCTGCCTTGCAAGCGCTAGCCAAGGAAGGACCACGGTTCGATTCCCTGGCATCCCATATGGTCCCCCTAAGCCAGGGGCAATTTCTGAGCGCTTAGCCAGGAGTAACCCCTGAGCATCAAATGGGTGTGGCACCCCCCCAAAAAAAAAACAACTTCAGCACCTCAATTGATAAGCCAGTTAACATCTCTTCAAATTTGGAGTCTGAAAATTCTTTTCTGTCACATGGAATAAGGTCAGAGCCCAGAAGAGTTAGGCCTTATGAGCTTCCATCTTACCAAGGGCTAAAAATTAAATTCACTTGGCCATTTTAAAAAGGCCAGTGCTTCTTATGGACCCACTTTTCTATGTTGTAAGGAATATTTAACTGGCTGGAGCAAAAGTTAAATCTTTGGACAGCCCCTCACCCAAGATTTTCAAACAGTGGCTACAGTATACCTGATTCCTTCCTAGTACTTGTAGTGTATATATATATATATATATATATATATATATATATATATATACATACATACATATATATATATATATATTGGTTTTTGGGCCACACCCAGTGACGCTCAGGGGTTACTCCTGGCTATGCGCTCAGAAGTCGCTCCTGGCTTGGGGGACCATATGGAACACCGAGGGATCAAACCGCGGTCCATCCAAGGCTAGCGCAAGCAAGGCAGGCACCTTACCTCTAGTGGCATCACCCGGCCCCTGTAGTGGATATTTTTGGTATAGTGAAGAGGCCAAGGCAAAACTACCCTAGGTTGATCTGGCAGGAGACTGTAGTTCGAATGATGTATGACATGTTGATAGGTGTGGGAGAATGTGAGAAAACCAAAAAGCAAGCTATCCTGCCTATACCATTTTAACATATATTTGAAAGATAGCATTGGGCATATGGGAGAGGATTAATGCAGATGAAGAATTCAAGGGCAGTGACACCAAAACTTTCCAGGAGGTCAGTCTTATGCCCAATTTCTAGGAAAATTATCAGATGCAATACAAAGGCAAGTGAGAGGAAAAGAGACCCAGCAGCATTTGATTAGGCAGTTGGCTTTCAAAAACGCCAACAAGGACTGCCAAATTTATGGTCCATTAAGGACAGAGAAGATATAATAGGCTATAAGAGTATGACAAAGGGGCCGGAGAGATAGCACAGCGATAGGGCCTTTGACTTGCATGCAGCTGTATCGAACAGATGGTGGCTTGAATCCCAGCATCTCATATGGTCCCCCAGTCTGCCAAAGGCAATTTCTGAGTGCAGAGCCAACAAGAGTATGACCCCTGAGTGCCACAGGATGTGGCCCAGAAACCAATCAATCAAAAATTGTTTTAAAAAATAATTCAATTTTGTCATTTTCTCTATCCTATATTAGGTAGACATCAAAAAGTGAAAATCTGGCAACTCCACAATGATCCGTGTCAGCAGGAAGTCAGGTGATCTCATTGCCCCAGTTCCTAAAAGATCAAAGTTTTCACTATTTTTTTTTATTTTGTTTTGTTTTGTGTATGGTTTTTTTTTTTGGTCACACCCGGCAGCTCTCAGGGGTTATTCTTGAGCTTCATGCTCAGAAATCGCTCCTGGCAGGCTTGGGACCATATGGAATGCCGGGATTTGAACCACCGTACTTCTGCATGCAAGGCAAATGCTTTACCTCCATGCTATCTCTGCGGCCCCAAAGTTTTCACTTCTTGAAGGAAGAGAATTATAAGTTTAGCTGTTCTGGGGCCGGGCGATGGTGCTAGAGGTAAGGTGCCTGCCTTGCCTGCGCTAGCCTTGGATGGACCGAGGTTCGATCCCCTGTGTCCCATAAGGTCCCTCAAGCCAGGAGCAACTTCTGAGCGTTACTGGGTGTGGCCCAAAAACAAACAAAAAAAATTCAGCTGTTTGTTTGTTTTGGTTTTTTGGGTCACAACCAGCGACGCTCAGGGTTTACTCCTGGGTCTGATGGCAGGCAAGGGGGACCATATAGGATGCCGGATTCAAACCACCATCTGTTCAAATCTGCTGCATGCAAAGCAAAGGCCCTACCGCTGTGCTATCTCCCCACCCCAAGTTTAGCTTTTTGTATAGGTTTTGACAACCCCCTGCACTTAGGTCACCTTTAAAATTACAGTTACAGTTTTTGTGGGGCTGGAGAGATAGCACAGCAGCAGGGCATTTGCCTTGCACGCAGCTGATGCAGGATGGATGGTGGTTCTAATCTGGACATCCCATATGGTTCCCCTTGCATGCCAGGAGCGATTTCTGAGTGCAGAGCCAGGAGTTAACCCCTGAGCATAGCGGGATGTGACCCAAACCCCCCCTCAAAATTTTAAAAATTACAGTTTTTTTCTAAGTAGCTCCTTGCTGTTTCAAATTTAAATACTTTTTTTGTTCTTTGCCTCTTACAACATGTAGGTAAAGTGTAAGTTCAATATGTTGCTATTTTTACTGTTCCTAAACGAAGATTCTTTTTCTTTTCTGTTCCTTTGCAATGGAGCCTCACCACCTCCCCCAATAGGAGTAACGTTAGGGTCCGAGTTGACACCCAGGTTGGCTCTGAAAGTCAAAGACTAACTCTGATAATGCAAGATGCAAAAGTGAGTTTATTCAACTAGCCAAAGTCCAATCTCACCCAACCAAGGGAGTCTTGACAAGGACCTTGAAGCAAAATGTTAGCCAGTTTATATAGACATCACAAGCATTAACAGCTTAAGCATTTCATTGGTTAATACAAATAGTTCAACCTTTACAACATACATGATTGGTCTATATCTCTCATTCCATACATGATTGGCTTATATCGTTTTGCACACAAAGCATATTATTTCTTAGCATTGATTCAAGGTTGGTTGTCAAGGGGCCTTATCAGGTGGAACATTCAAGACCCACCTAGGTTCCTCTGTCCTTACAGAATAGGGAGGGTCTTGGCATTCCTGCATTCCTTCTGTGGTTTTATTTCTGAGTTAATTCCAACCGCCTTGGCTCATCGTGAAAATGAGTTAACTCCCTCTACTTTAGCTAAAAGTAGAAAAATAGTCAACATTTTTTTTTGGGGGGTGACACACCTGGTGACTCTCTAGGGTTACTCGTGGCTATGCGCTCAGAAATTGCTCTTGGCTTGGGGGACCATATGAGACGCCAGGGGATCGAACTCAGATCCATCCTCGGTCAGCTGCGTGCAAGGCAAACACCCTACTGCTGCACTATCGCTCTGACCCCAATATACCCAATTTTTTAAACTTGCCTGAAGAATTGCTTTTAACCTGTCTCAGGAAAAACTATTTTACTAGGATTGATGCTCATTTTTGGCCAGGGCCTTTATTATGAACTTAGGGGACCTTGGTTCTCACAATAAAAAAAACTGCTGCTTGCAACCAGTCCCCTACTTACTTGAATCACCTTGAATAAAATTCTCCAACTAGTTCGAGGAATTCCAAAGGAATTCCAATGGCTTGAGGAATGAACTTGATCTTCAGAGGACAATTGACTTCCTGCCCTGCACCAATAGATTTACATTATCAGTTGAAACCCTTCAGATATGACCTACCTAAAACTTGATAAGAAGTGTAGAACAATACTTGGATACTGTCATTTCTTTCCACTCCAAAGCACTATTTTTTAAATTTACGGAAAAGGGAGGAGATATAAGGGAACAGAGACTTTTTTTTTTGGTCACACCCGCACCCGGCAGCGCTCAGGAATTGCTCCTGGCAGGCTTAGGGGACCATATGGGATGCCGGGATTCGAACCACCTCCATGCAAGGCAAATGCCCTACCTCCATGCTATCTGTCTGGTACCGGGATTTTTTTTTTTAAATATCTCCTTATCTTTCATTATTTTTCTACAGAAAAGTCATGGAATTTTGCATATGAATTTTGTAGCCTTCCACTTGACCATACAAATCTATTGTTTTGAGTTTGAATTGAGCTGAGGTATGTGAGACCAGCAAGAGAGGCCATAGGCAGTGGCCAGAGTTTGGATTTAAAAAGCACCAGTTTGCAAAATTCAGCTACCATATGACCCAGCAATCCCTCTCTTGGGTATCTATCTCCATGACAGAAAAACATCCAAAAGAATGTATGCACGCTGCAATTCATTGCAGCACACAGTACAATAGCTAAGACTTGGAAATCAACCTAGATATACAATAACAGATGAGTGGTTCATGAGATGTGTACATATATACAATGCAATACTACACAGCTGTAAGGAATGTGCAATCATGCAATTTACAGCAACATGGATGGAAATGGAAGATATATGTTATATGAAGCCAGTGGAAGAAGGATAAATACAGAATGATATTATTTATATGTGGTATGTAGAATAACTTTGTGAAGAAACACAACGGTTTAAATGGTCGATGTCTCTAAAACTGTAGGCTCCAGAGTATAGCGAGGAGAAGGTAACAACCTGTGTGGAAGAGGAGAAACATGAAAGCCTTTATTCTCTCTCTTTCTCTCTCTCTTTTTTTTTTTTTTTTTTTTTTTTTGGTTTTTGGGTCACACCCGGCAGAGCTCAGGGATTATATCTGGTTCTGAGCTCAGAAGTCGCTCCTGGCAGGCTCGGGGAACCATATGGAATGCCAGGAATCGAGCCTAGGTCCGTCCTGTGTTAGCCACATGCAAGGCAAACTCCTTACCTCTCTGCTATAGGCAGCCCAGGTTCAATGCAAAACACTGGAGTAATCCTTGAGCACAGAGTCAGAGGTAACCCTGAGCACTACCAGTATGGCCTGACTGCACATCCTTCAAAAATTTTATTGGAGTGTGGACTATGTTGAAAAAGTGTGTGTAGAGCCCGGAGAGGTAGCACAGCGACGTTTGCCTTGCAAGCAGCCGATCCTGGACCAAAGGCGGTTGGTTTGAATCCCGGTGTCCCACATGGTCCCCGTGCCTGCCAGGAGCTATTTCTGAGCAGACAGCCAGGAGTAACCCCTGAGCATCGCCGGGTGTGGCCCAAAAACAAAAAATAAAATAAAATAAAATAATGAAAAGAGACAAACACAAGATATTCATCCATAAGAACTACTGACAGATAAGCTTGTATTTATGTACTCACTGGTATCAGAACTGAAGTCAAAGAGGCACAAAATGAATGTATGTTTGCTACCTTCCATTTTTTACTCAGATTACTGCACATCTACCAGTTATACTGATTTATAATAATGCATTGAGTATGCAAAAAGGAAATGCCAGCTGCAACTGTGATAGATACAATTTCCTGGCCTCTAACTTCTGCTTTTCTTTTTTTTTTTTTTTTTTTTTAATATGTGTCCCACCATTTTTTTTTTTTTTTTTGGTGCCTTTACTGTACCTCCTCATTCTATACAGTCAGTGTAAAGCACACAGCCTGTGGTAAGAATTGGGAGGCCTTATCTTATCTTTTATTTATTTTATTTTTTTTTTTCTTTTTCTTCAGGGCAAATTAAAGTTGTTTTTTTTTTTTGTTTGTTTGTTTGTTTTGTTTTGTTTTTGTTTTTTTTTTTTAAAATAAGAATTCATTTAAAGGACAAAATTAATTAACATAATGAGGCAAACCAACACAACACGATATAACAACACAACATAACATATAATATAATTGCTATAATAATAATACATATAAGTCAAAAAAAGCCTCCGACCAAAAAAAAAAAAAAAAAAAAAAAAAAAAAAAAAAAAAAAAAAAAAAACCACAATTTTTTTTTTTTTTCATAATGGCTTACATATCTTTCACTATAATATTCCGGATACCTATTCACATTGAATCAGGGGAATACCCATCACCTAATATGTCCTCTTCCCAATCAAAAATCAAATATGCTGAAAATAGGCAAAGTCCTTTCTAGAAGCTTCCAACCTCAGTTTGAGAGAGGATGTGAAAAAAGTAATTAAAATACCACAACAATACCAAAAAAAATATCAAATTAAATAACCGATAAGCACTACAGCAATAAAGGCAAACACCACACAGTAGTCTCGGTTCTGAAATCCAATCATACTCAAGTACAAAAAGAAAGAAAAAGACTAAACAAAATAAAATAAAATAATATTGGAGACATCAACCGTAATCTCCACACCAAAATAAAGATGTCAATGTTCTAGGTGTTTCAGAAAAGTGCTACCATTCTGTGTTTTTCTTTTGTCCTCTGACTTACTTCGTTTAACATAACATGATCTAGGTCCATCCACGTTGCTGCAAAGTCTGTGATTGTATCATTTCTAACTGCCATGTAATATTCCATTGTATATATGTACCACATCTTAATGATCCATTCATCTGTTGTTGGGCATCGAGGTTGTTTCCAAGATTTGGCTATTATACTGAGTGCTGCAATAAATAGTGGGGTGCATACGTATTTTGGAATGAATGTCCTTCCATCTTGGGGATATATGCCTAGAAGAGCAATTGCTGGGTCAAATGGCAGCTCAATTCTGAGTTCTTTGAGCACTCTCCAGACTTTTCTCCATAGATGTTGGACCAAGGGGCATTCCCACCAGCAATGAATGAGAGTTCCCTTCATACCACATCCTCTCCAACAAAGGTTGTTCCCAGTATTTTTGATGTGAGCCAACCTCACTGGTGTGAGGTGGTATCTCATTGTTGTCTTGATTTGGATCTCCCTGATGATGAGTGAAGGTGAGCATGTTTTCATGTATTTGTTGGCCATCCTTCTCTCTTCCTCAGAGAAATGTCTATTCATTTCGTCTCCCCATTTTTTTATGGCTTCGTTTGGTTTTGAAGGGCTCAGGTTTCTGAGCGCTTTGTATGTTCTAGATATCAGCCCTTTATCTGATATATCAGGTGAAAAAATTTTTTCCCATTCTGTTAGCTGTCTTCTTGCTTTAAGTAGGGTTTCTTTTGACATGCAGAAGCTTTTTAGTTTAATATAGTCCCATTTGTTTATAGTTGATGCTAACGTTCTTGCCATTGGTACTCCATTCTCAAAGACCCTTTTGATATAAAGGTCTTCGAGTGTTCTGCCTATTTTATTCTCGATAAACTTTATAGATTCAGGTCTGATTTCCAGATCTTTGATCCATTTTGAGTTGACTTTTGTATAAGGAGTGAGATATGGGTCGATTTTCACTTTCGTGCATATGAGTTTCCAGTTGTACCAACACCATTTGTTGAATAGGCTTTCTTTGTTCCATTTCATATTCTTGCCTCTTTTATCAAATATTAATTGGCTATATATCTGGGGGTTTATGTCTGGGAATTCTGTTCTAATCCACTGGTCTGAGGTCCTGTCTCTGTTCCAGTACCATGCTGTTTTTAATACTATAGCTTTATAGTATAGTTTCAAGTTAGGTAAGGAGATGCCTCCCAACTTCTCATTTTTCAGAATGTGTTTAGCTATCCTGGGTCTTTTATGGTTCCAAATGAATTTTATAATTGATTGTTCTATTTCTTTAAAAAATTGTGTCTGGATTTGGATAGGAATTGCATTAAATCTATATAGCAGTTTGGGCAAAATAGTCATTTTGACTATGTTAATTCTACCTATCCATGAGGATGGGATGTTCTTCCATTTCTTTAGATCGTCTTCAATTTCTTTCTGAAGTGTTTTGAAGTTTCCCTGGTATAGATCTTTCACTTCTCTTGTAAGATTGATTCCTAGGTATTTGATATTTTTTGATACTATCTTAAATGGAATTGTATTTTTAATCTCTCTCTCCTCAACTTCATTGTTTGTATATAAAAACGCTACTGTCTTCTGTGTATTGACTTTGTATCCAGCCACTTTACTGTATTGGTTGATTGTTTCTAGGAGTTTTTCTGTGGATTCTTTAGGGTTTTTGATGTATATCATCATATCATCAGCAAATAGAGCTAGCTTGTGTTCCTCTTTCCCTACTTGAATTCCTTTGATTCCCTTCTCTTGTCGGATTGCTATTGCTAAGACTTCTAAGGTTATATTGAATAAGAGTGGAGAGAGTGGACAGCCTTGCCTAGTTCCTGACCTTAGTGGGAATGCCTCTAGTTTCTCACCATTAAGTATAATGTTGGCTGTAGGCTTTTCATAAATAGCTGTAACTATCTTAAGGAAGGTGCCTTCTAACCCTATTTTGCTAAGTGTCTTTAACATGAACGGATGTTGGATTTTGTCAAACGCCTTCTCTGCATCGATTGATATGATCATGTGGTTTTTGTCCTTCATATTGTTGATGTGGTGTATAATGTTAATTGATTTGCGTATGTTGAACCAACCTTGCATTCCTGGGATGAATCCCACTTGATCGTGATGTATGATTTTTTTGATGAGGTGTTGGATTCGGTTTGCTAAGATTTTGTTAAGTATCTTTGCATCAATGTTCATTAGTGAGATTGGTCTGTAGTTTTCTTTTTTGGTGGTGTCTTTGCCTTCTTTAGGAATAAGTGTGATATTAGCCTCATAAAAGGAGGCTCTAACTTCTGAAGGAGTTGATGATGTGGTTTCTGCTTTTCAAACCACAGTAAATTTTGCATCACACCTTCAGTCATCATAATGGAATTTCTAGCTTTACAGAAAAAGCTCTCAATCCTTCGGCCATGTGCTCCTACCATTTCCTTCCCAGAGTGAGATCCCAGGAACTAACCTTTGTTAATCATCAACAGCACAGTATCCAGGAGCAGAATCTATATGGCCATATAGGGTTTAGGTCATATTCAGTGTAGGCAAGGGGAAAAGTGTTGTGATAGCAGGCCAGATAGTCCCAGAGTCCCAGAAGGAAGGTGAGGTTCTTACCTGTTATATTCGGCAGATACTGCTCAAGCCCCACACTTGGGACCCATGTTTCAGACTCTGCTATTTACTGTGAACAAAATGTGAACCTTGGAGCATCTTAGTTGGGCCAGTTAGTCCATGTGGATTAACTGCAATGACCCTTGATCTTCCTATTATTTCCTTCTTGGCCATTATTTCTGCTGGCCAGAAGGCCAAGGACTCACATTTGAAAAAATAATGCTGGTTTAGCATCAATACATTAGCATTCTATATGGTCCCTAGCCTGCCAGGGGTGATTTCTGAGTGTAGAGCCAGGAATAACCACTGAGCGATGCTGGGTGTGGCCCCAAACCCAATCAATCAATCAATCAATCAATCAAGTTTTAAAAAAATTGTGAAAGTGGGGAGGGAGAAAAAAAAAGTGTGAGAGGTATAGCCAGAAAGATATTACTATGGGTAGGCCACTTGCCTTGTACAAGGCCAACTGGGGTTTGATTCCCAACAGACACTTCCAGAAGAGATCCCTGAGTAGAGATCCAAGAAATCCAGGATCCTGAGTGCTGCACATGTGGTCCCAAAACAGAGAAAGTGTAAGAGGCACCAGTTGAAACCTAGGCATAGAGTCTGAAACCCACCCATTTTGCTCTGAATTGGGTTCTCCAACTTGCTTCTCCTGGAGACTCCTTGATCTGCAAATGGAAAAACTGTTCTCTCTGATATAATACTCCTGTCATAGTTGGAAATGGTCAATAATTATCACTCATATCTCTCTTTCCCCTTCTCCATGGAGGAGAAAATCCAGGGTCCTGAAGGGAATCAGAAAACAGGGGTCTGTTTCTCTCTCTCTCTCTCTCTCTCTCTCTCTCTCTCTCTCTCTCTCTCTCTCTCTCTCTCTCTCTCTTTCTCTCTCTCTCTCTCTCTCTCATGTATGTGTGTATGTGTGTGTGTGTGTGTGTGTGTGTGTGTGTGTGTGTGTGTGGGCCATACCCTGGGATTATTCCTGGCTCTGTGCTCAGGAATCACTCATGGTGGGGCTCAGGGGACCCTATGTGATGTCAGTGATCAAACCTGGGTCAGGTGCATACAAGGCAAATGACTTAACCTTTGTCATATCTCTCTGATGCACAGCCATCACTCTTCCAATACTGGCCAGCCAGCCTGCCATTCAGCTCCAAAGGAATTTAGTTTAATAATAAGAACTTACTTGGCTTTCCACAGGGACTTCAGTCATCACTAAGGGCCATGTCCCTGTGCACTTGCCCAGTGCTGGACCATTGCTGACCGTTCTGACTGGAGCCAGCCTACCTCAGAGTAGCAAAGAAACTTTATACTGCAGAGCAGAACACTTTTGGGGCCTGTGCTGGCTGCTGACAACATGGGATAAACTCCACTCCCTCAGTCAACAGACTCCCCCTCTGCCTTCTGGGGATACCCTTGCCAAAGACCCACACCACTCTAGGACTTGGGTGATTTCTGGGAGTTCCATAAAAGAAGAGTCTGGTATTTAGCCTGTGTTTTCTTTTTCTCTGGCCAGGAGGCGTACAGGTCTTGCCCTCTCAGCCCTAAGACTCTCTAGCTCTAGTCCTGCTCTAGGAGACCCTCAACAGACTGGGAGAAGCAAGCAGGCCCCTGCTAGCTCTAGGAAGCAGGGCTGTCTGGCACAGTCTCTGCTCCCTGCTTGGAATTCAGAGCACAGGTTAGCTGGCTGCTCAGAGGCCAGAAGAGAAAGTTGGTCAAAGTGTGGGTTTCTGATGTGGCCTTGGACTTGAGGAAGCACCACTCATCTGGCAGCTGAGGGAACTTCATCAGGAAACTGCAGGTCTTGGATAGAATTTGCAATTACTGTGCCTTGACCAGACCCACTACCAGTCACTCAGCCTCCTGATAATACTCCACTAAGAACCCACAGCCATCCCAGGCAGCCCTCAGGGAAGCCTGGCTCTCTTGAATGGTCTAGCTGATGGTCCCTGTTGTACATGTGCATCCTATGAAAGAGGTCAGAGGAAGTGGGGGGTTTCACCCCCTCCCTGGCCCATTCTGTCTCAATGATCCTTCACTAGGCTCTACTGAACACCCTCCTGTCCTCTGTACGTGAATGAACACCCACCTCTCCTCCAGAGACCTCTTGATATCAAGGCACCACACTGCTCCTTCCTGGGGCCCCTTCAGAGTCCACAGTAATGATTTAACTTCTTTCTTCTTTCTTTTCTTTCTTTCTTTCTTTCTTTCTTTCTTTCTTTCTTTCTTTCTTTCTTTCTTTCTTTCTTTCTTTCTTTCTTTCTTTCTTTCTTTCTTCTTTCTTTCTTTCTTTCTTTCTTTCTTTCTTCCTTTCTTTCTTTCTTCTTTCTTCCTTTTTTCTTTTTCTTTTCTTTCTTTTCTCTTTCTTTTTTCTTTATCTCTCTTTCTTTCTTTTTTCTCTTTCTTTCTTTTTTCTTTCTTTCTCTTTCTTTTTTCTTTCTTTCTCTCTCTTTCTTCTTTCTTTCTTTCTTTCTTTCTTTCTCTCTTTTTCTTTCTTTCTCTCTTTCTCTCTCTTTCTTTCTCTCTTTCTCTCTTTCTCTCTTTCTCTCTTTTTCTTTCTTTCTCTCTTTCTCTCTTTTGCTATCTGACTTTCTTTCTTTCTTTCTTTCTTTCTTTCTTTCTTTCTTTCTTTCTTTCTTTCTTTCTTTCTTTCTTTCTTTTCTATTTTTTATAAACCCTTGTGTTGATTAAACTTCTGACCCTTTAATTAACTCTGCTCACCCATAGGACAGGGCCCAGTTTTCAGCCTGGCTGCTTTCCATGGTCTAGTTGATCACTGGTCACAACCTTGCTTAAGGCCCTCCCTGCAGTGTTCCCTTATGGGGGAAGAGGAAAAAGAGTTGTGTTTCTAAGCATTTTGTCCAAATCAACACCATGCTGGCAGCCACTATAAGAAATCTCCAGGGGCCGGGAAGGTGGCGCTAGAGATAAGGTGTCTGCCTTGTAAGCTCTACCAAGGAACGGACTGCGGTTCGATCCCCCGGCGTCCCATATGGTCCCCCCAAGCCAGGGGCGATTTCTGAGCACATAGCCAGGAGTAACCCCTGAGTGTCAAACGGGTGTGGCCCAAAAACCAAAAAAAAAAAAAAGAAATCTCTAGAATGCTGGGCTCCAAGGACCCAAGTAAATATGGGTCCCAGATAACAGGCACAGAGTCTAGCAGGCTGACCAGGAGAATGCTCTTTTTCTACCTCCCTCTTGCTGTGGGTATAGAGAGCTTTTGGCTGTGTGTGTGTGTGTGTGTGTGTGTGTGTGTGTGTGTGTATTGCCTGCCTGTGTGCTGACGTGTGTGTGTGTGTGTGTGTGTGTGCCTGCATATGTATGTGCCTACGTGCATTTGTGTGTATGTGTCCTGGTGAGGACTCAAGACTCATACAATGGTGTTCTTTCCTCTTCCTGGATCCCTCTGGCATTTCCTCCTTTATCTTGGCATTCACCCTCTTTGAGCTAAGTTTCCTGAGGCCACACCACACCATTTGATGGCATCTATGTACATTTTATTTCCCTGGCTCTGAACAGAACACCAGGTGCCCTTTATGACGACACCATCTCCCAAGGCCAAAACTGGGTGCCACTGCAGAGAGTGACCAAGGACCCCTCTGTGTCTTTGTCCAGCTTTAAAAGCTTGTAGCATGGGATATGTAGTCAGAGAAGATTCCTACACTCTTTATGCCTTTGAGCCTGGCATCACTGATAGACCCTTGTAAAGCTACCACAGCTGCCAACTATGCTGCTCTCAGTAGAACTTGGGTTTACATGGGATGCCTGCTATACCCCAATCTGGGCCAGATATGACTCCTAGGCCTATTTGAAGTTGGACTGCCTCATACCTCTGTTAGTAGGGTATATCCACCTCTTCTTATACAGATTGAAAGTTAGAAGGCTACTATGCCATGGCGGCCCAAGTCCCAGGGAGGAAGCACTTGCATGTGGGTGTGAGATCCTAGGAATGGGAACCCTCGTGTACAGGAGTGACATTGTGCTGGATGCAAACTCAGGAGAAATGCTGGGAAGATTCAAAGGGCAGAATGCTTTTCAAAGGGATGTGGCCTTGTCAGCCTTATTCTTATTTGGGTTCTGGCTTTTGGAAGGCAGGATTTGTTTTCCTGTATACTGGATCCATCTGTGGCCATGGCAGCTTCTCATAATCAAAGTGGCTCAAAGCCTCTTCCAGAGAGAGCAGCTCATCCCAATCAGCAGCAGCATGGCATCCCACCAGCAACGGCCCCCATCACCAGGGCCCCCAGCTCTGGGGGCAAAGACCACCAAGTCTAAGACATCTGGGGAAAGCCATGTCCTCCACTTCTCAGTCCTGCTGGGACAGCACATCTCCCAGAATTGAACCCCAGAAAAGGCAAAGAACCAGGCTTCTACTGGGGAGGGAGGAAGGGGTGCTGCTGGCTGAGCTCTGCAGGGACTCAGGAAATGCCATTTTCTCAATTCCCAAGGCCTTAGTCTTGGGATTCTGGCTAAAACAAACTATTTCCTTGGGCATGTGAGTAGAAATAAACTGTCTTTTTGCAATCCCTTCAAACTTCTGGTTTGGCCCTGTCTCCAATGGTCCTGGAACCTCACAGGCTGGTCTCAGGTGGGATTCTCTAACTTTCTCCAAAATTTGCTCAGCAGGAGACTGGAAGAGAAGGAGCATCATTGAGTGGGTGTGAGAAGCTGAGACTGCGGCTGTCACTTACACCCCCATGATTAATTTGAGGCGTAGCAGCTTCTGCCCATGGACAGTGCTCAGGGTCTGTGGGCAGGGCCAACTACCCTGGAGAAAGAGAGAGGATGTGTCCTGTGTGGGATTGATCAGGTATGTTTGTAAAGGATCTCAGCCCTCTGATGGGATGGCCTGCCTTTCATTTTCCCCTGGCACTTCTCAAGGAGTTAGGGTTGGGGATTTGGACAAAGGAAAGCTCTGGTGGGGAAGAGAAGGAAGCACTTACCCTCCATGGGACTGACTTTGAACTTGGTAGAACCCTCTTTAAAGTGGTTCAGGGCAGTGGCGTTTGCCTTGCAAGCAGCTGATCCAGGACCTAAGGTGGTTGGTTCGAATCCCGGTGTCCCATATGGTCCCCTGTGCCTACCAGGAGCTATTTTTGAGCAGACAGCCAGGAGTAATCCCTGAACACCGCCAGGTGTGGATAAAATAAAAAAAAAAAAGCCATACATAAAGTGGTGCAGGGGTGTGGAGAGTTCCAGGTGGTATGCCACCAGTCCTTGGGTGATGACAGTGGGGATCTGGGTGGGTCAGGGACAAGGGACATGGAGACAAATAGGGACCCCTGGACACTGAAAGACTCTGGCAGGGCTGAATGCCCTGACCTTCCAGAAACAATGACACAGTGTGCTATACGGGCCCTCCTCTCCTGCATCCCATGATGGTCTCAATACCTGTTTCTTTATATTGCCTCTCTGGCCAGCACAATCCCTCTCCTGGTTGCATATTCACTCATGTAGACCAAATTGTTGGACTCTTGCAGGGTCAGGGTCACTCTCTCAGATAATGAAAACAAGTCAAAGACATTCCATGATCCACTGATAAGACATGGGACTAGAACTCATACCCACCCCTCCTCATTCCTCTCCTTTCCTTTCCTCTATCAGATCAGAGAACTACACTAGGCCCCCTGAGGTCATTTCTTGTGAACATGACTGTAAAAGTCTCTGCGCCATTGACAGCATCCTGTCTCCTCTCCCACTGCCTCACCAGCCTGACCTGGAGTCAACTCTCTTCAACACAGTCTGTTCGTCAGCCTGCAGCCCTGGCCCTATTTCCTGTTTCAGATCTTGTTCCTTAATGAATCTCTGGGAATGAAGGAATCTGGAGGCAGCAGTAAGCAGGGTTGCTCTTTGCCAGGGTTGAAGGAAGTCATATTTTCATCAGCAGCAGCATTCCCAAGGAGAGCTGCAGGAAATCAAATGTTGAAAGACCTACAATTGCCTGTAGGTGATTAATAATTCAGAATATTGGATCATTCAGGAAAGGCTACTTTCAATTAACCTTAAGAACCAGCTCAGTCTGAGGAAGTGCTATCTCTCATCATGTAGGATCAGAGAGGCCAGAGCAGAATAAAAGGCTTGTTGAAGGGCATGGGAAGATGTAAATTTAAATAAATTCTGGCCTGCTCACCTCCACCTCCAGGCCTTCTGTCACTATTGCTTCAACCATCAATGCTGCCCATCTCCCTTCTCCCCATTTTTCTGCCTGTCTTTGAGACAGGCATTCTCATTTCTTTCATTTCTTAGGCCATAGTGAAGGGTTAAGAGATGGTGGATCGGGGCTGGAATGGTGGTACAAGTGGTAGGGCATTTGCCTTGCACCGGCTGACCTATGATGAACCTCGGTTCAGTCTCCCAGCATCCCATATGATATGTCTTATGCAACTACATAGAGCTATTGTAGTAACTATTACTCTCTGACTTCAAGAATGTAGGTACCAGGGGCTGGAGAGATAGCACAGCGGGAGGGCATTTGCCTTGCAAGTAGCTGCCCAAGATGGACCTGTGTTCGATCCCTGGCATCCCATATGGTCCCCCAAGCCAGGAGCTATTTCTGAGCGCATAGCCAGGAGTAACCCCTGAGCATCACCAGCTGTGGCCCCAAAACCAAACACCAAAAAAAAAAAAATGAGGTGGATGACTCATATGAAGGGGACCTCATTCTTCATTTCCTATCTCCCTTTCTTTGAATGAGCTTGGAAGGAACACCTACTGTAGCTGGTGGAGTCAGAAGCTCCCTCTTCGGGGCTGGAGCTGTGGCGCAAGCGGTAAGGCATCTGCCTTGCCCGCACTAGCCTAGGACAAATCATGATTCTATCCCCTACATCCCATATGGTCCCCCAAGCCAGAAGCGGTTTCTGAGTGCATAGCCAGAGTAACCCCTAAGCATCACCGGGTGTGGTCCCAAAACAAAACAAAAAAGAAGCTCCTCTTTGTCCCTCCACTCTATCATGCTGACTCCACCCATATCCCACTCAGAGACCAAGTACACAGAATCTAGAATGGAGCCTAAAGTCCTTACATCAACTCTGTTTCCCAGGAGTGGTCTCTACTCCGCACCTGGTTGTCCTCTTTCCTGTCCCTGCCTGCCTGCTGGGTCCATGCTCCTAGCAACAGCATCTGCCTTTCTTTCCCCAGAACTACGTTTCTCTCTTTTTCCATGGATCTTTCCCCTTCCCTACATACCCAGCTCAATCCTGTCTTGAGACTCTGATCAGACAGTGACAGGTTCAGAGGTGGGTTGGGATCACATCAAGTTCAACCCTGGAATTATATAGAATTGACAGGAAAGGAGACACTCCCATTCATTTTAATTTTTGTTCTTCGGTCACATCAGGTGGAGATCAGGGCTTACCCCTGGCTCTTTTTTTCAGGGATCACTCCTGATGGGGCTTGGGGCACTCTGGTGATGGGAATCAAATGCAAGTCAGGCAGGTGCAACGGGAAAAGGAGAAGAGAAAGAGAAGGAGAGAGAAAGAGAGGAGGAGATTAGGGAGAGAAACAGAAGAGGATAAAGAGGGGAAGACACCTGGGGCCTTCTATGAAAATGGTATCCCTCTTGTTTTAGAGAATTCATAGCACCGCCCCCCCCCAGTAAAAAATTGACCCCATGCACCTTTGTTTTGGAGTCAGTATTGATTCCTGAACTTCAGTGGTGGCTCATAGACTAATTAAGAACAATGAGATGATGGGGCCGAGCGATGGCGCAGTGGTAGGGCATTTGCTTGCAAGCAGCTGACCCAGGTCTGACTGCAGTTCGCGCCCCATATGGTCCTTCAAGCCAGGAGAGATTTCTGAGCTCAGAGCCAGGAATAACCCCTGACTGTCACTGGGTGTGGCCAAAAAAATTAAACAAAAAGGAACAATGAAATGCAGAGCTGCCCAGAGTCACACATTTCCTTCATTCTTTTTTGAAAAAAAAAAAAAAAATCTTTTTTGTTTCTTTTTGGTTTTTGGGCCACACCCGGTGATGCTCAGGGGTTACTCCTGGCTATGCACTCAGAAATCGCTCCTGACTTGGGGGAATCATGGGATGCTGGGGATAAAACCAATGTCTGTCCTGGGTCAGTCACGTGCAAGGTCCTTCCTCTGTGCTATCGCTCTGGCCCCTTTGTTTTTGAAATTAAAAAAAAAAAAACTTTATTTGGGCCCGGAGAGATAGCACAGTGGCGTTTGCCTTGCAAGCAGTCGATCCAGGACCAAAGGTGGTTGGTTCGAATCCCGGTGTCCCATATGGTCCCCTGTGCCTGCCAGGAGCTATTTCTGAGCAGACAGCCAGGAAAACCCCTGAGTGCCGCCGGGTGTGGCCCAAAACCAAAACCAACCAAACAAACAAACAAAAAAAACCTTTATTTAAGCATCCTGGTTACAAACATGTTTTTACTTGGGTTTCAGTCATAAAAAATACTCCCCTTCACCAGTGCAACCTTCTCACCACGAATGTCCCCCATTTCCTTCCTTCCTCTCCACCCATATCTGTCTTCGAGACAAGCAGTCTCATTTCTTTCATTTCTTAGGCCATAGGGATAGATTAAGAGGTGGGTGGGTATTTGCTTGTACTGGTTCACAATGACTCAAATCTAGAATATTGGGGAACTTTGGGGGAGCAATAATGATAATGATAGCTAATGCAGTAATGCATTGTTTCTGACTCCTCAAGCTTTCCCTTATGGACCCAGAGTAGTGAGGGTATAATCTAGAAGATGCTAAGAGCCAAATACATATGGAAAGCCTGACTAAAAGAGATGGAGAGGTGTCAAATTCTAAAGTTATTATTTTAATCTGTGGATCCAGTCCTTTTGAGTTAGGTGCCTGTATTCTTTTTTTTTTTTCCTTTTTTTGCTTTTTGGCCATACCCAGTGATGCTCAGAAATTACTCCTGGCTATGTGCTCAGAAATAGCTCCTGGCTTGGGGGATCAAATGGGATGCTGGGGATCAAACACAAGTCCATCATGGTCAGCTGCTTGCAAGGCAAATGCCCTCGTACTGTGCTATTTCTCTAGTCCCTGGTGCCTGCATTCTTGAAGTTAGAGAGTAATAGTTACTACAGATATCTCTATGTAGTTGCATAAGACATATCAGAACTGATACCTAAGCAAGATACAACCAGTGAGCACAGAATGAAAGAAGGCACCCAACCAAGGACCTGAATCTGTTGGCTTGCCAGGTCTTATGAGTTTTCCTACAAGACTTACATCTCACATATTACTTTTTTTTTTTTTTTTGGTTTTAGGGCCACACCCAGCAGTGCTCAGGGGTTACTCCTGGCTGTCTGCTCAGAAATAGCTCCTGGCAGACACGAGGGACCATATGGGACACCGGGATTCCAACCAACCACCTTTGGTCCTGGATTGGCTGCTTGCAAGGCAAACACCGCTGTGCTATCTCTCCGGGCCCACATATTACATTTTTTATGTTTGTTTGTTTTTGGACCTCACTCACCAGTGCTCAAGGATTACTCCTGCCTCTGCTCTCAGAGATCACTTCTGGTGGGCTTGGGGGACCGTCAGAGATCAAAGCCGGGTTAGCCCCCTTGCAAGGCCAAGCCCTACCTACTGTTCTATCATTCTGTCCTCTCAAATTACTTTTGAATATAGCTTGAAGAAAGCATGAAGGATATATTAAGAGCAGGATGTTTTTCACATGAAACTCTACCATTATCATTACTGCAAAATACAATGGCAAGAAAGAATGACAGGAGAAAAGAAAGAAGAGAAAAAAGAAAAGAAAGAAGAAAAGGGGGCTGGGGGCCGGGAAGGTGGCGCTGGAGATAAGGTGTCTGCCTTGTAAGCGCTACCAAGGAACGGACCGCGGTTCGATCCCCCGGCGTCCCATATGGTCCCCCCAAGCCAGGGGCGATTTCTGAGCACATAGCCAGGAGTAACCCCTGAGCGTCAAACAGGTGTGGCCCAAAAACCAAAAAAAAAAAAAAAAAAAAAAAAAAAAAAGAAAAGGGGGCTGGAGAGATAACATGGAGGTAGGGCATTTACCTTGCATGCAGAAGGATGGTGGTTTGAATACCAGCATCCCATATGGTCCTCCAAGCCTGCCAGGAGCAATTTCTAAGCGTAAAGCCAGGAGTAATACCTGAGCGCTGCTGTTTTTAGGTGTGACCTTAAACAACAATAAAAATAATAATAATGAAAAGAAAGAAGAAAAGGAAAAATGACACATTTCCTAAGAGCTGGGGGCCTTGGTAACTCAAGGTTTTGAAGCACAGCAATTCTGAGCCACTAGAGGGCATTAGCTGGTTAAAATAGAACAGCAGACAGTAGCAGGAAAATAAATGGTCAATGTAGCTCTGCAATGTCGCAGTGGCATTAGTGATCTCTGGATTACTATTGGCCATCTCTGAAGCCTTTCCAATTCTGGTTTAAAGCAACATAAATCCGAGCCGGAGCAATAGCAGAGCAGCAGGGCGTTTGCCTTGCATGTGGCCACTCAGGATGGAACGGATTTGATCCCAGCATCCCATATGGTCCCCCCTGAACCCCAGTCTATCAGGAGTGATTTCTGAGCACAGAGCCAGGAGTAACCCCTGAGCCCCGCGGGTGTGGCCCCCCAAAATTAAACAAAAAGATTGATTGACTTAGGTTAAAAAGGAAGCTTTTCTTTTTCACCTGCCTGCAGGCAAGCAGCTAAGAGGGCAGATTTGTCTTATCTTGTTTCGCTGAAATGTATTTTGAAAAGTTCTTTGAGATATTTGCCACTTCTACCACCCAATGAGTGGAAACAGAAAAAAAAAAAAAGCAGGGTTCAACCCTTCTGTCCTACTGACAGGTTACATGACTGAGTGTAGTTTCCAGAAAGATGAAGAAATAAAATACATTTCCCTCTGGATTTCCATATCCCCAGAAGAAAAACAGGGAACTTTTCAACTTATAATGGGATAGTCACCATTAGGACAATGAATTGTCCTAGACCCAGTCTGTCCCTTTGACCTTCTAAAATGTGCCTCATTCTTCTAAATCTCCTAATGCCCTTTACCTATAAAGGGCTAGAAAATCCCATGGGCAATCCACCTATTGCCCACAACCAGCTCCTAACCTAAGGTCTGGACAAAGATATCCAGACATCTGTTGGGTCTACCTGTGCTTCCTCATGGTGCAAAACCCTATAGACTCACACAAATTACATGTTTTATGACACCACATTCAGAGCAATTGGTAAGAACAGAAGAACACTGCAGGAAACCCATACATGGGAATGAAAAATGGAAAAGCTATAGTCTGTGGTTGTCTCAGTCATCAAGCTCTAGTGGGTAGAAAGTCTTGCAAAAATACTCAGGGAGGGGGCCGGAGAAATAGCATGGAGGTAAAGTATTTGCTTTTCATGCAGAGGTCATTGGTTTGAATCCCGGCATCCCATATGGTCCTCCGAGCCTGCCAGGAGCAATTTCTGAGTGTAGAGCCAGGAGTAATCCCTGAGCGTTGATGGACGTGACCCAAAACAAACAAACTAACTAACAAAAAATACTCAGGGAGTAGAACAGATTCCTTGAATGACAGCCCTTTTTCCAGGACTGTTTCTTTGTACCTGGATACTTCCCCGTTGATTATTCTCTTTCACAGAGAAATCTGCAGTGAGCATCAAAGGTGCCTATTTGCTAGGATTGCACAGTTTTGCAGTCAACTTTTTGATCATTTGGATTTGGCTAGAGGCATATAGAAGTCAAGTCAGGAATGAGGGCTTGTGGGGCCAGCGAGATAGGGCGTTTGCCTTGCATGCAAAAGGATGGTGGTTTGAATCCCCACATCCCATATGGTCCCCTGAGCCTGCCAGGAGCGATTTCTGAGCATAGAGCCAGGAGTAACCCCTGAGTACAGCCGGGTGTGACCCAAAACCCAACCCCTCCCTCAAAAAAAAAAAAAAAAAAAAAGAATGAGGGCTTGTGCTGGCTGGGCCTATGGTTTCTCCCATGGCCTGTGCCTCTCCCAGTCTTGGAGGACTCAGCCAATTTATTACTACGAGTATCTAAGCCTACAACTCTGGTCTTTGACTCACCAACCAGTCTGCCTCCCCTGTTCATCTTCCTTTCAACTGAGACCAGTCAAAACATTCAGCTTCAGCTGATCCTTTATCTGCTCTTTGCCACGGAGGTGGGTGTCATAATTAGATTGGAAATTACTTCAGTGAAAGTGACTAAGAAGGGCTGTTTTTTCCTAGTCTTATCTACTCTTTTGTTGGGGACTGATTTTAATTTAATGTGTCATTATGTTTCCTTATTGATGGAGATTTTAGCCGAGAGGCTGTAGGCCTCTGTGAGGGGCGGGCGTGGTGGGAGAGGGAAAGAAACCCTGGCACGGAGCTGCGAGACTGGAGCCAGGCTGTGGGGTAAGGTTAGGAAGATAAGCATCAGGGCGGATCTTTAAAAACTGGCTCATTGTGGGGATTGGCTCAAAAGAAGCCGAGCAAGATGGGATCAGAAAGAAAGACTGGGGGCTTGTGGAAGCAGAAATGGGTGTCACAGAAAGCAGCTGTGAGGAAGGGGGAAATAAGGAGACTGTCAGGAGAGCCACATAAGGGGGTTGACCTGAAGTGGGGTGTCCTGTGGGGGGCGGGCACAGGTGTATGGGACCACCTCCTCCTCTTCTGCTTCTCGCCCTTCTTCCTTGCCCCTCTCCAGCGTCCTCACCCCTGCCTCCCCATCCCTCTCCCCTGCCTCCCCACCCCACTCCCCTTCCCTTCTCCCTTGTCTCCCCGGCCCTGTTCATCCTCTCTCCCCCACCATCTCTCTCTCCCTCCCTTCTTCCCTCCCTTCTTCCCCCCTCTCTCCCTCTCTCTCTCCCCTCCCCTTCCTCTCCAGTCCCTCTCCACCACTCCTCTCCCCTGCCTACCCCACCCCAACCCCAGTCCTTAGACCTGCCTTCCTGCCCCCCCCCCCCTACACCTTCTTGTTCCCCTGCCTGCCCCCATCCTTACTCCTGCCTCCTGGCTTCTCTCCACCTTCTCTCTCCCTAGCCTCCCCCTACTCCTTCTCCTTGCCTCTCCACCCCTCTCCCCTGCCTCCTCACCCTTCTCCCCCACCCCTCTCCTTTTCTCCACGCTCCTGTTCATCTTCTCTCTCCCCTGCCTCCCTTTCCACCACTCCTCTCCCCTGCCTCCCTCCACCCCTGCCTCTCCGCCCTTCTCCCCTGCCTCTCCACCCCTCACCCCTACCCCTCTCGACCCCTCACCCCTACTCCTCTCCCTTTCCTCCCTACCCCTGTTCATTTTCTCTCTCCCCTGCCTCTCCACCACTCCTCTCCCCTGCCTCCCTCCACCCCTGCCTCTCCACCCCTCACCCCTACCTCTCTCCCTTTCCTCCCTGCCCCTGTTCATCCTCTCCCCTGCCTCCCTCTCCACCACTTCCTCTCCCCTGTCTCCCTCCACCCCAACCCTGGGTCCTTACCCCTTCCTTCCAGTCCCTCTCCCCTGCCTCTCTACCCCTCTCCCCTGCCTCCCCATCCTTCTCCCCTCCCCTTCTTCTTAGTCTCCCGCTCCTGTTCATCTTCTCTCTCTCCCCTGCCTCCCCCCCCCGACCCCAACCTTGGTCCTTAGCCCTGCCTCCCTTCTCTTCTCCCCTGCCTCTCCACCCTCTCCCCTACCTTTCTCCCCTGCTCCCCGCCCCTCTCCACCTTCTCTCTCCCCTGCCTCCCGCCCTTCTTCCCCGCCCCTGTTCCCCTTCTCTTCCTCTCTCTCTCTCTCTCTCTCCCCTGCCTCCCCGCCCCTCTGCACCACTCCTCTCCCCTGTCTCCCCCACCGCACCCCCGGTCCTTACCCCGCCTCCCCGCCCCTCTCCCTGCCCTCCTAGGTGGACGCGACCCGCGGCGCGTTAAGACCCGGCCGGCTCCGGCTCCATCTTAGGCCGCCGGCCCGGGCACCTGTAGCGGCGCCGGAGCTGCGCTTCCTCGGGCCTGCGTGGCCCGCGGTGGGCCGGAGAGCGAGAGAGAGAGAGAGAGCGAGAGGTTAGCGGGGTGCGTGCCACCTGGGGGCGTGGGGTGGGAGTGGGACCGGCGGGCGGGACCCCACCTCCGTCTGCCACCCCGACACCTCTTCCAGGTCTCCGATGCCAAGCCTCCAGGTTTGCCACCCTCCTCCTTGCACCCTGATTCCTGCCACCACTCCTGCGCCTATTGCTTCCCCTCCCTCCCATGCCTCCCCTTGGCTGGCCAGTTCTGCACCCCACTCCCCTTTCCCTCAGGACCCCCCTGCGCATGTTTCACCATCACCCCTTCCACCCTCCACCTCCACCCCTCTCTGCTCCTGTCCTTTGGTCGCCTGGAAGGTCTTCAGCCTAGTTTCAGGCCAGGCCGAACTCCCTTTCCTGGAGCCCTTTCTTAGAGGTTCATGAGCTCAGGGGGTGCAGGGAGGCTTGTGTCCAGAGCTGGCCTAGCTGCATGCATAGTGAAGGGGTGCATAGTGAAGGGGTTCGGCTGCTCTGGCCTGCAGGGAGCCAGCAGGTAGAGACACATCCAAGGCAATTGGTAGCTTTGACTGGAGCCTTATTTCTGCACTCTCAAGGCCCCCCTTCCCCCAGAACTGGACCAATCCTAGGGGGGAGGAAAGCTCCTCAAATGTTAGGAGCTGGGTGCTGGGCCTCACTGGGTGGACAGAAGAGAAATGCTTAGGGCCACTGGCTCACAGTCACCCCGTTTCCTGGCACAGCATGAAAGCTGGGCAACGTTTCGTTCAGGAGGATCCTTCATCCTCTCTGTGGCAGAGGAGGTTTTGTGGGCAATGCTGGTTTGCCCTACTTTGGGCCCAGGGTTAGGCCTCCTGGTCTTGCTGGGATGGGGCTCACCACCTGCTGCAGGGTGCCACACCCCACTATCCACTGAAGTAGATGAGGTCGGACCCGTTTTCTCTTCTTTTAAAAGACGGTTAAGCAATTTCCTCTACTGCCCACAAGGTTTGCTTTTCCGGTTTTGGTTTTGCTTGAGTAAAATCATCATCCAAGTACTTGTCCCCCCTAACAAGAGGTCATTGCTATGGATGCCACAAACATGGCCCGAGATGGAGCCTGCTTGTGGTCAACTCTGTCAGTCCCTCCCTACAGCACACCCCCAATGCCCTACGTAGACTCTAATCCTGGGGACTCATTGGGACTTGAAATTTCTTTTCTTTTCTTTTTTTTTTTTTTTTTGGTTTTTGGGTCACACCCAGTGTTGCTCAGGGGTTACTCCTGGCTGTCTGCTCAGAAATAGCTCCTGGCAGGCACGGGGGACCATATGGGACACCAGGATTCGAACCAACCACCTTAGGTCCTGGATCGGCTGCTTGCAAGGCAAACACCTCTGTGCTATCTCTCCAGGCCTGGGACTTGAAATTTCTGTACAAGTCAATATATCTATTTTGTTGGGCCAGTCTGGAAGTTTTTGCAAAACTGAGAGCATTTACTCAAATGGTATTGATTGTTGCATGTGAGGCTTTTTCCTTTTTCCTTTCTTTACCTTTCCTTTATCTTAGCTCAGTGTCCAGGATGTCCCTGCATTGGCCACGGGCATCCATGGTTGTTAACGTGAACATGTCATTTGGGACATTTTGAAAGCAGCCTCCAAATCTGTGTATCCATATCTGTGTATCCATATCTGCAATTGTGTAAGTGTGTCTATTTTATAATAGACTGGGTCACTTAGTCTGGGTTTGAGACATCGGGGATATTGAAGACTTGGGAGGGGATGAAGTAAGAATAGACTGGTACTCTGATGGCTTCCTGAAAGGACTTTTCTGTCCCTAGAGCTTTGAATATATGTCCCTTCGATAGAAGGGAGAATGATAATTATTAATATTCCAGACAGTCCATGAGTTCATAACTCAGAGGGGCAGTAGATTAATTTCCATTTTTCAAATTGGGTAAATGGAGGCTCAGAGAACTCAGGTGATCATGTGAGGGCATATCCCAAAACAGAAGAAGAATAACCAAGGTTGAAAGCCGATTCCCTTGCTCTACCCATGATTCCAGTCATGGTCAGCTCCCATGGATCCTGAGAGACCCTCTGGTTGAGGGCAGAGGACATATATTGGAATCCACCTTTCCCAGCATTACCCAAAGTGACTGCCCTGAGAGCTTCCCTCTCTCAGAGCTAGAATAGGCAGATTGGAGGCAGAATACATTGCAGGGAGTCAGCTGAAATTTATGTGACATTTCTGAGTGTTTCAGTTTTGTCATTGCCTGTGGAAGTGAGGCAAAGAAGAGAGCGAACAGATATGTAATGCCCACCCTTCTTCCACCTGCTGGGGTTATCTGTGGTTACTCGCTGCCCTCTCTGGTTGATGGCTATCACTGCCATCTGGTGAGACAAGCATAGTGAATCCCTAGTCACAGTCACAGTGGCTTCTCACTAGCTTCTGATAGGGTCAAAGGGTGCCCTGAATCTTGTTCTACTCGGTTTTTGAGGGAGATAGGACCTGGCCTGGTTCTTTTGTTGTTGTTGTTGTTGTTGTTGTTGTTGTTTTTGGGTCACACCTGTCAGCACTTAGGGGTTACTCCTGGCTCTATGCTCAGAAATCGCTCCTGGCAAGCCCGGGGGACCATATGGGATGCCTGGATTCGAACCACTGATCTTCTGCAAACGCCTTACCTCCATGCTATCTCTCTGGTCCTGGCCTGGTTCTTTATGACCCTGTTCCCAAATAGTTCAGTGCAGGTGACCTCATTCAGGGATTATCTGGGTGTCTGGATAGGGCTCTCTTGGCATTCTTAGCCCTGTCTCTAGTTGCTTGTCTGCCTTCAGTCAGCAGACACATTTCTTCACCCACCTTTCTTCTTTGAGAAGTCTAAGAAAAAGGTGTGAGGCCTGGGCCCACCTATCACTTATTTTAGGGTCATGTCATGGGCACTACAAGGAGTGCCAAGCACTAGGCTAGATATCAGAAGGTAAGAAAATATGTGAACAGCGGAGAGGGATCTCTTCCAGGATGGATTATGTCATATTAGAGGGCAAAGGGAGAACATCAGTACTCCCGGGGCTTAATTTAGCTAGTCACTCTTTGCCCTTGGAAAAGTCATGAAATCTCTCTGAGGTTTGGCCTCCTCATCTGTAAAATAGGCATATGGTCTAGCTCCTGAACTTGCCTTGACAATTAGTGCTAGAAATCTAATTATCATCATGATGATTTTATACACTTTGTTTTTTTTTTGGCTTTTGGGCCACACCCGATGACACTCAGGGTTTACTCCTGGCTATGAGCTCAGAAATTGCTCTTGGCTTGGGGACCATATGGGACATCATGGTCCGTCCTAGGTCAGCGTGTGCAAGGCAAACACTCTACTGCTTGTGCCACCACTCCAGCTCCTGCACTTATATTTTATATCCTTGAGGGATGCTCATGTCATCTCACCGAATTTCCTTGCTCATTCTTGGCCCCAGACTGAGTTTAGCTTTAAAGAGCAACCAGGGGACTGGAGAGGTCGCATAGTGGTAGGGTGTTTGCCTTGCATGTAGCCAACCCAGGACAGACAGTGATTCGAATCCTGGCATCCCATATGGCTCGCGAGCATGCCATGAGTGATTTCTGAGAGCAGAGCCAGGAGTAACTCCTCAATGCTGCCGGGTGTGACCCCCCCCCCCCAAAATAAAAAAGTAAAGAGCAACCAGGACTCCAACTGTTTGTGTCTGTGTGGGACCATATATGTCTTTTAGTATTTATATGTGTCTGTCTATACATGTTGTGTATCCATGTGTGTTTCCGTGTTCACATGTGTGTCCATGCATGCATGAGCATGCATGTTTATGTAGTGCATATCCATATATGTTTATGTATATCCACATGTGTCTGCATATTTATACATGTGTATCTGTGCATGTCTATGCTTGCTCTATGCCTATACGTGTTTATGTGTTTCTGGATTAATGGGTTTGTGTCTATATGCATGTCTGTGCCTTTGTGCCCATATGTTTCCATGTGTGTCTGTGCATGTCCAGGTGTTTGTGTATGTCTGTGTCCATGAGTGTCTGAGTTTGTATAGATCCATATCAATCTGTTATGTGCTCATGAATGTCTGTCCATGTTTGTCTGTGCATGCCTGTGTGTGTCTTCCATGTGTCGGTGCCTGTTCATAAATGTCTGTGTCCATAGGTAGCCATGCTTGTCTGTTTTGCATGTATATGCCTATATGTGTCTGCATATGAGTATGTGCCCATGTGTTTGTCTTTGTGTCATGTGTCCATGTGCATTTGTGTGTGTGTACAGCTGCATAGCCCTGCACAGTAGTCATCCATCACAGTGATATTCTCATATTGTAGCAAGGGATGCAGTGAACTGGACTCCATAGCTAGCCTCCAATTTCCTGTGGTCTGTGGCTCTGGAAACATGGTCTAGATCAGTGGTTGGCAAGCCAGGGCTTGAGAACCACATGTGGCTCTTTACACTTGTTTTTTTTTTTTTTTTTTTTTGGTTTTGGGTCACACCCAGCAGTCCTCAGGGGTTACTCCTGGCTGCATGCTTAGAAATCACTCCTGGCAGGCTCAGGGGACCATATGGGATGCCAGGATTTGAACCACTGACCTTCTACATGCAAGGCAAATGCCTTACCTCCATGCTATCTCTCCGGCCCCTCTTTACACTTTTTAATGCAGCTCTTCTGTGTGCTGAGTGGCCGCTCCAGGAGTCAGGACTCTGCTCTTCGCCTCTGTCAGGTGGCCCTGTGTGCAGCCCAGGTGGCCGGCTCCATACAGCTTTGATCAGAACCAAGGACAATGTTCACATTAGTGTCTGTGACTTTGTCAGTCATTGTCAGGATGTAATTTTCTCTATATTGTAAGGTAAATTTTACAGAATTTAACGTTATGGATAAATAATATCGCTCTAAAGTTTTTATTTTATTAGTTGTGTTATTTGTATCCTCCCAACCTATGTGGATACTTGCAGGCAGATTATTCTCAATAAAAACTTATTGAAATTAAAAACTGTGTACCATCCTATATATCTTCGGTTTTAAAAATGTGGCTCTCAAAATAAATTTCAATCGTGGTTTTGGCGAGATTTGGCTCAGTTAAAAGAAAAAAAAGGTTGCCCACCACTGGTCTAGATGCTTGTAATTAGACAGAAACTGAGTTCCCAGCTTCCCTTCCCATGTTTCCTTTTCAGTAGCCTTGCTTATCTGGCCAGGGTGGTTGATTTCTCAGCAGTTCTTATCAGCTCAGGGGTGGAGGGACAGGATTGGGATTGCCCAAACCGTAACTGTTGCTTTCTGTCCCCACCCTGTTTCTCCAGCCCATCCTGCCTGGCAGGGAGTCCCAGGGTGAGCTCCCTAATTCACAACTTTGGCCATGTTGGGGACCTTGCCCACCCCTTCACCCCTGCATTCTTACCTCAAGCCCTTCTGTTCACTCTGTTCTTTCCCCTTTGGCTCCTTCTCTCCCCTCTGTTTCTCTGGACTGGGCTTAGAGTTGTGAGTCTAGACAGGTAGCTTTGCTATATTTTTCATGCAAAGTGAGTTTTTACCTCATAGAAAAGCCTCCCCCTGATCCTATGGTGGTGGGTACTTTCCATGTTTGGATATTGCTGAGTTTTTTTTCCCCTCTTTGGGGACACATTTGTCTGGGTAATTCCCAGTCGTGCTCAGGGGACCATTTGCTTTGCTGGTGTCCTCCCTGGTGTACTTCTCTCTTACCTCTTGATTTGCTCTTGTATCTGTTACTTCTCTCTATCTAACAGACAGTCTCTGAGAATCAGTTCCAGGTCAGGTCAGTGCTGGATGCTGGCCAGACAGGAGAGCAGGCCCTATGGCTGGCTTTGACAGCTTCATGCTCATAGATCTGTAGTAGGCCAGACTTTTCCATCCAGGTCAAATAGTGCTCAGTACCTTGTAAAAAAAAAAAAAAGAAAAAAGGTGGGCCAGAGAGATAGCACAGCAGTAGGGTGTTTGCCTTGCATGCAGACAAACCAGGATAATGGTTCGAATCCCGGAATCCCATATGATACCCTGTGCCTGCTAGGAGTGACTTCCAAGTGCAGATCCAGGAGTAATCCCTGAGCGCTGCCAGGTGTGCCACCCCCTAAAAACCCGATTTTAATGACATTTTGTTAAAAAGTTGTATTTCTATATCCAAAATACATCTGTTTCTTTCTTTCTTTCTTTCTTTCTTTCTTTCTTTCTTTCTTTCTTTCTTTCTTTCTTTCTTTCTTTCTTTCTTTCTTTCTTTCTTTCTTTCTTTCTTTCTTTCTTTCTTTCTTTCTTTCTTTCTTTCCTTCCTTCCTCCCTCCCTCCCTCCCTCCCTCCCTCCCTCCCCCTCCCTCCCTCCCTCCCTCCCTCCCTTCCTTCCTTCCTTCCTTCCTTCCTTCCTTCCTTCCTTCCTTTCTTTCTTTCCTCTCCTTTCCTCCCTTCCTCCCTCCCTCCTTCCTTCCCTCCCTCCCTTCCTTCTATCCCTCCCTCCCTCCCCCCTCCCTCCCTCCCTCCCTCCCTCCCTCCCTCCCCCTCCCTCCCTCCCCCTCCCTCCCTCCCTCCCTCCCTCCCTTCCTTCCTTCCTTCCTTCCTTCCTTCCTTCCTTCCTTCCTTCCTTCCTTCCTTCCTTCCTTCCTTCCTTCCTTCCTTCCTTCCTTCCTTCCTTCCTTCCTTCCCTCCTTATTCCCTCCCTTCCTCTTGCCTGCCTGCCCACTACATTTGGTGGTGCTCAGGGGTTACTCCTGGCTCTGCTCTCAGAAATCCCCCCTGGCAGGCTTGGGGGACCATATGGGATGCTAGGAATCGAACCACCATTGGTGCTGGCTGGGTTGGTAACATAGAAGGCAAATGCCCTACTGCTGTGCTATCTATCTCTCCAGCCCTTTTTATTCTGTTTTCTTAAGTGTTTGTCACTTATATAATAAACTCAAAGAACAAAATTGTCACCGCAGATCACTACTCCTCATTAACAAGGAATCTGTCAGCTCAAGTCTACTCCCATTTTGACCCTTGGATGTAAAAGCCAAGTCATTACACGTCAATTCAATTTTTCTGCCTTAAGAATGAATGTCCTACATTCATTGGATGCAGTGTATAAATTATAAAAGGCAGTGACTTCAGCTTTTTTATATATATATATTGTTAGATTTTTTGTTTTGTTTTGTTTTGGGTCACATCCAGCAGCGCTCAGGGGTAGAGCTCCTGGCTCTACGCTCAGAAATCGCTCCTGGCAGGCTCAGGGGACCATATGGGATGCCAGGATTTGAATCACCATCCTTCTGCATTCAAATGCAGAAATTCAAATACCCTACCTCTATGCTATTTCTCTGTCCCTATATTGTTAGCTTTAAAGTCATCTACTTTATTTAAACTTCTAGATTGAATTGTTTGTTGTTGCTCTTTGTAAAGACACATATCTTTCAGTAAACTACATTTTTAACTTAAAAAAAAAAAAACAACAACAAAGACAAAAACAAATAGTGCTCAGCCAGAAATGGGGCCAGCCCAGCTCAGGAAAGCTGCTGCTGGAGGAGATGACAAGGTATTAGGGGCCAGTGCTGCCTCCAGGTTGTAGATGGGTTAGTGGACAGGTGCACAGGTATCTCTGTGGCCTGAGAAAGGAACAAGAATGTCAGGGATTTGGGGGGATAGGAAGGCACAGGCAACTTGCAAAGGGAAATTCAAACTTTGCAGACCTGTCTGGATGGCATTGGAACCCCTCCAGGGGGCATCTTCAGACCTGGATTTGTTTCATGGACCCATCTCTGGAGTCCCGTGTGCAGGAGGTGCTCAGGAGATAGCTTGTGATGATTGAATCAATGTGAAATGTGCCTGGTGTGGGGGCTTCTCTGACCTTAAGCCAGAGGTGGGGATACAAAGAGCCCCTGCGTCCCCAGTGACAGAGACTGAGTCCCAGAGTCTCAAAGTACAGCCTGTTTGGAGATGGAGAATGGAGCAATGGATAGCGACAGCTGTCCTTAACGTGTCGTCTTGCTCCTCCCTTGAGCCCCTTCTCTATCAAGGGGGCCCCTCTGAGCAAGCAGGACACTGACAGTCCTTGGAGAAAACTGGCTAGTATTTAGGCCTGGGGTTTTTACTGCTTATTAAAATAACAAGTGACTCAGCCTTTATTCTAAAGTCCTGCCTCCAATCTCTCACCCCTGCCCTATGTAGCCTCTCCCCTCTGTCTGTGATGTCCAACAGGGGTATACTCCTGCTAATGGGGTGGAGTAGTCTCTAGCATCCTGACTGCTTAGAGCTTGTTTTTTGTGGTTCAGTGTGCCGACCCCAGTGTGTTTGATGACTTGATTTGAAGAGGCTCATGTCCTGACACCATTTGAAATGCTTGTGGGTCTGACTCTCTGGCAGTTTGGGTTTAAGGCTGTTTACTCCACCTGCCCTCCCCATGTAGAGTCCAGCTGAGATGCTATCACCCAACTCAACTTCTTTTCCCTCTCTTTTCTGCAGGCAGCCATGAGCACCAGCCATACCACACCAGCTTTGCAAGCACCCCTGAGCCCTGGGCCACAGGCCTTGTCCCGAAGCACATCCAACCTGCTGAGCGAAGGCCAGGCGGTCAAGCCAGAGCTCCGCAAGAGTGCCAGTAGCACTGTCTGTCAGTCCCAGCCAGAAGTGGCCAGCACCAGCCCTGGGGTGCTGGCAGAAGTAGAGCATCAGACTGAGACCACAGAGCAGCCACAGACCTCCAGCCCCACACCTAGTCCCACAAGCCATTGGTCGAGCAGCAATGTGTCAAATGTGAGCGGTAGTGGCAACTTGTGTCACCGGCGGAACCACAGTGCCATCACTGTCCAAAGGAGCCATTCAAACCTCACCCGGATCATCCAGACCCGAGGCCCTGGTGGAACTCGAAGGGCCAGTCTCAGCTGTTTGGCTCTTGGAAGCTCGCCGGTCCATAGGGCTCAGTTACAACCTGGCCAGGAAAGTCAGACTCTTGATGACATAGAAAAAGATCTGGGTGCCAAGGATGGGACTTCACACTCAGCCTGGACCTTGGGAGACAGTCAGGTGTGTGTGCCACCACTAGACCAGAAAGACACAGACACCCACAACAGCAGCCCCCAGGCAGGGTCCAAAGCCCCTCGGCAGCCGGCTTCCACCTCCAGCCAGGCCATACACCCAGCAGCTTGTGTCTGTGGCATGAAGGAGGCAGGGGCTAGTAGCTGCTGCCACATGCTGCCCATCCCCAGCGCTCTGGCCTTTCCCAAGCTGGTGGCATCTGTGAGTGAGTCTGGATTGCAGACTCAGCATGGGGCCAAGTTCCAGTATCTGTTGCCAGGGGGCCTTGCCGGGCACACCCACTGCTGTGCTCACGCCTGGGGTCCCACTGGTTGCATCATGGAATCGGGCACCAGGACCAAGGATATGTGTACCATGACCTCAGCCAGTGACTTGGTACCCCTCCCAACAGCTCAGGATGCTGGGGTGCAGGTGGCCCCCGTGGCAATCTGCAAGGCTGTGGCCACCAGCCCACCTCCAGAGGCCCCTCTGGCCTTGAACACCTTCCAGGAGGTGATTCTGGGGTCTGACCTTTTGGGGTCCAACTTAGAGGAAACACCTTCCCCTGTGCGGGATGTGCGGTGGGATGCGGAAGGCATGACGTGGGAGGTGTATGGAGCTGCGGTGGACCCTGAAGTCCTAGGTGTGGCCATCCAGAAGCACCTGGAAATGCAGTTCGAGCAGCTGCAGCGGGAGTCGGCCAGTGAGGACAGGCTGTCTGTGGAGGGCCGCCGGGGCCCCCTGCGAGCTGTCATGCAGTCCCTGCGCCGGCCCAGCTGCTGTGGTGGCTGCTCGGGTACAGCCCCTGAGTGAGAAACTGCAGCTTTCAGACATGGCCTTGAGCAGGGACATGGAAAATGAGGGCCTCGGGCTCCCTGAACTCACCTGTGGCATGGATGCGTTTCTGCTGTGGGCCCTCAGAACTGGACCCCAGGGGTCTCCTGCTCTATGCAGCTGGGCTGATTTTTAAGGGCTTGATTCTAGGAGCTGCATCTCTGCACTCTCAGGGCTTTGGATGGTGGGGCAGGGATTTGGTACTTTGGGGAATTTTTCTGTAGAAAATTTCTGTAAAAATATCCACTGTTCAGGGTCTTTTCCAGACATTGCACAGATGCTCTCTGGAACTCCTGGTGGCTTAAGTGATGCTTCTTGAGACAGGAGGTGGGGCCCAGGCATTGGACACTACCAGGCCTTCCGAGAAGGGGATGGATATTGTTGAAGCCTCCTCTGAGGCATACTTACTGTGCTCATCACTTACTTGTCTTCCACTCACCACTTCCACTCTGCATTCTGTTCTAGAGGACACTTGGCAGGGCTATGCTGACACATGGTGGGCTGAAGGTCAAAGCTGAAGCGTGGGAACATTCTGGTGGTATCTCTTTATTCCTGTGGCCAGTCTCAAACCAGATTAATTTGGTGAGCCAGGCTCAACATATAGTCTGTGCCAGGTTCTGCAGGTCCCTTGGGGAATGAGCCAGGGGTTACAGCATGTGTAGAGTACAGACTGGTGCAAGGAAACTGAGCATTGCAGAAGGGGTCTCCAGCCTTGTTGCTGCTTGGAAGAGCTTTAGGTCACTGTGTTAAGGATTGGACTCAAGAAGGGGATAGAAGGTAGCTACCCCCAAATGTTTCAGTGTCTGAAATTGCATCAACTTCACCTCATTTCTCTGGCTATTGGTAGACTCCAAGCTGGTACAATTCTTGAAGGAGGGAGATCAAAGAGTGGCTAGACCTTCCCCCTGGAGCTGGAGCTGTGGGCTATCAAGTGGTGTGTCCCATCCTGTCATACCCTGACCTGGGGCAGGTGATGGGGTAGAATACTGTGCCCAGGACACTGGGCATGACCTGACTTCACTGCCCATCTCTGGCTTGAAGAAGGTGGCAGTGGGCTTGGATGCAAGCTAAGTGCAGAGTTTGATTTTTCTGGGACAGAATCTACCAGCCTAATCTTGAGAGGGAACTAAGCAAATGTCCTGCTCAGTTTCCTGGGCACAGTAGTCAGGGCCCACATGCAATTCTGTCCCAACTTCCCTACCCGGTCCACCTCAGAATGCAGGACGGGACAGCTGCTTTCTCTTTGGACCTCTGGGGCTTGGTGGAGAGGGTTCATGTTGCAGGGCAGGAGCTTGCAAAGAGAAGGGGCCTTCTTTATACCAAACTTTAGGATGCTTCAGGACAGGCTTCTTCCCAGGAACCTGTGAGGGGGTGGATGGATAGACCAGACATTTTTCTCCCCAGAATTATGCCTGCCTTGCTTGCCTCTAGGCTGAAGCTGGGTAAGATACCTTCAGTGTACAGAAAGTGACAGCCAATCAGAAAAACTTGCTGGCTGCTCTGGGGCAGAGATGGTAGGGACTGGTGGAGTAGGGTGGGTGGGTAGGAGGGTGGATCTGCTATTGCCCCCTTTTCAATAAAATAAAGCAGGTTTTCTTGCAATCATGAGGCCATGGGCACCCCAGTACCTGGGGACATGGACCTGTCTCTCTGTGGCACAAAGCTGGTGTTTTTTTGTGTGTGGGGGGGCAGTGGCATGTGGGTGCCAGACTGCTCCTGTACCTGAACCCTGTGCAGGAGCCACAGCTGTGGTGACTGAGGGAATGACTGAGGAGACATTTCCAATCAGGCCACAGCTCATCTGGGTCATGCAGACATAGTGGGACTGGACAGATGGCAGAGCAGGGTAGGGTACCCCAGGCATAGAGAACAGCCTCATCTGAGAGTTGGAGGAGCCTATCCTGCCCAGAGCCAGCACAAATCACTGCAAGGCTGGCAGGCTATATTGAGATTTCCATTCATTTGGAAGCCTGGCAAGTGGCTCCTATTATAAAATCCTATCATCACTAAAGAAAGAAAATTCAGGACCTGTGGAGTGATGTTGGGGCCAGATTTCACTTTAGAAATAACCTTTTAGCTGCATTTGGAGAAGTCAATAGAAGCAAAAGTGGCAGGAGCCCAGAGTTATGGGTGTGGGACACTTGAGGAAGATGGGCACATTCACAAACATACAGTGTGCACAGCAACACGGCACACAGACACAAACATGATAACAGGACAGACATGACAGCACACACAACACATGGCACACATGACACAAGAACACAAACACACGGAATACAATACATAAAGATGTGGCATACCTGGCACAGGCATGACAACATACAAATGACAGGCATACATGTGACTACACACATGTTATACACACACGACACACAATGCACTAGGGCCAGAGGGAGAAGTCCAGGAGGCTGAGGGTTTCACTTTAAGTTTTAAGTTATTGAGGTCACCTGGAGTGAAGGGAGGCAGAAAAAGTTTCTAGAGAGGCAGGGGAGGGGCCACACACATGAGGAAGAGTTTCTCTGTCCTATGCAAATTGCCAAGCCTTTGCTCTGTGGGGTGTATGTATGTACTCAGTTTCTCTTTCAGGTCACATCAGCAGGCCAGGATAGCAGCTGGCACTGTATGGGAAGGGCAGGCTGAGTCACCCACCTCAGTGATTGAGATCAGTGTTTGCAGGGTGGTGCTGGAATCCAGTCTGGCTGGTGCATGGCTGGAGCCCCAGAAAACCCCCTGATCAAACTCATTGGCCTGGCTTCTCAGTCATTTGGGCCTTCCTGAGGCAGGCACAGCTTTGAAGCTTCTCTCTTCACTGGCCCCTTCCACAGGATAAACCTGAGTGGCTATGGGGTCTTGGTCTGGGATCTGGACAGTCACTGGCTTAGTGAACTCTCCTCCCTCAGGCTTCAGATTTTCTGGCATCCATGCAGTCCGGATTCTGGGAGGTGGTGGACACATTACATGTATGTTTGTTTTAAACTTGAAATAAAGTGTCAGAAGTCAATTTTGCTGCAGTGAGCTCCTTGGTTCTGGCAGGTCTTGTTTAGTTATTCTCATGGTTCTACCCATCGGGTCATCCCGCCCCCATTTCTGACCTCCCATTTGTTTTTCAGGCTTTTTCCTTCCTGTCCTGACCCTGTTCTGACAGCGTGGTTGGGCCCACTGATAGTGGAAGCCTGACTTCTGCCACTGGCCACATCTGGGCCTGGCCAGGATATAGTCTAGCTGGGGTAGAAGCGTTCCTGCTACAATAGAGGTTTCCATTGACCTCAGTGCAGAGAGCACTGGGGAGTAGAAGATAGGCCTGTCAAACTATGAAGCCACCTTTGTGTCCCCAGATTGGATATTTTTTTTCCTAGAAGAGGCACAGGGGTGGGGATTGTTTGGTGCATTCCACTTTGAATATGGGAGCAGGAGAGTGATACCTGAGTAGTCTGAAGTTAGAATTGGCATTTTGGTTATATTCTCCTTTGTCATGTGAGCCCAGTTTTGCAATCTGAAGCTATGAGTAAGTTGTTCTTATCAGCTTCTGTCTGACCTGCGAGGCATAGCCAGAATCCAGCCCGTCACTGGGTCATTTTGTAGTGATCTACAGTTGGTAGTAGGTCTAAAGTTGCTGGTAGGTCCCTGCAAACTCCATGGTCATCACAGCCTATCTGTGAAGTCAGCAGCACTCAGCACTCTGATGGCAGCCCAGAAATCCTGTGGGAACATCGAGGCAGGAACCAGTAGAAGGGCCCTCAGTACAGGGAGCTCCTGGAGGCACATTTCTCCAAATAATAATTTTCAAAAAATAATATTTCAAAATTTTTTCTCAGTGTTTTGCTCTTTTTCTTCCCCTGTAGATAACAGAAAAAGACCAGCAGTTCTAAGGCACATAGTCTAAGGACTTAATTGAGAACCTGAAAGTTTACATATCTGTCATTTGTGTCTATGTTTGCTATATTTGAAATAAATGGAACAGCTCACTTCTCCATCAGGTTTTGAGCAGACCTGAATTGTACATATGGTTCAGAGATCTGATGAAGTCTTGCAGGTTTTTTTTGTTTTGTTTTGTTTTGTTTTGTTTTTTTGTTTTTGGTTTTTGGGCCACACCCGGCAATGCTCAGGAGTTACTCCTGGCTGTCTGCTCAGAAATAGCTCCTGGCAGGCACGGGGGACCATATGGGACACCGGGATTCGAACCAACCACCTTTGGTCCTGAATCGGCTGCTTGCAAGGCAAATGCCGCTGTGCTATCTCTCCAGGCCCCAGGTTTTTTTTTTTTGTTTTTGTTTTGTTTTTTGTTTTTTTGGTTTTTGGGCCACACCCGGTGGCGGTGGCACTCAGGGGTTACTCCTGGCTCTGTGCTCAGAAATCGCTCCTGGCGGGCACGGGGACCATATGGGGCAAACACCCTACCGCTATGCTATCTCTCGGGCCCCTGTTCCTTTTTTTTTTTTTTTTTTGGTTTTTGGGTCACACCCAGCAGCACTCAGGGGTTGCTCCTGGCTCTATGCTCAGAAATCACTCCTGGCAGGCTCGGGGTGCTAAGTCCAGGAGAATGATGCGCCGTTCAAAGACACCAAGACCACAGTCTCATGCAATAGCAGGGGGTTTGGTTTATTTTCTTATAAGCATGCAGGGGCTGTGCTAGAATCCAGCAGAAGCCAGAATCTGCCAGCCTTGAGCCATGAGCTTACAAGCTGTATATAGTATTTCAAACAATAGAAAGGTACAGTAGATTGATTGGCTTTAGGAAGTACATGACATCTGGCATTTGCTCAATCACATTTTTGCAAGGTACAGGTGCAAGCTTACAGGGTTAACATGACCAGGTTAAAACCATGTAGGAACAGAAAGAAAGTTAAACTATAACTGGGTCTACACGTTCCCACAATTGTGAAGGGAGGTGAATGATTAGGGCGGTCAGGAAACTCAGGGGAAACTTAAGTTCCCAGAATTGTGAAGGGGGGTAGGTGATCAGGGCAGTTAGCAAATCCAGGGGAAACTTTTCCTTTACAGGGGGACCATATGGGATGCCGGGATTCGAACACCGTCCTTCTGCATGCAAGGCAAATGCCTTACCTACATGCTATCTCTCCGACCCTGTTTTGTTTTGTTTTTTTAACATCAAACTTCTTTTTGGCTTTTTGGGGGCCACACTCAGAATTGCTCAGGTGCTACTCATGGCTCTGCTCAGGAACTACTCCAGGTAAAGCTCAGGGATCATATGGGGAGCTGGGGATTGAGTATGGGATGGCCATGTGTAAGGTGAAACTGCCCTATCTTTCTGGTCCCCTTTACATAAATTTTGATTCAAGATTACTGCATTGGGGCCGAAGAGATAGCATGGAGCTAAGGCGTTTGCCTTGCATGCAGAAGACTGGTGGTTCTAATCGGCATCCCATATGGTCCCCCGAGCCTGCCAGGGGTGATCTCTGAGCATAGAGCCAGGAGTAACCCCTGAGCGCTGCCGGATGTGACCCAAAAACCAAATAAATAAATAAATAAATAAATAAAAATACTGCATTAATGGCACTGGAGCGGTGGCGCAAGCGATAGGGCATTTGCCTTGCATGCGCTGACCTAGAATGGACCGCAGTTTGATCTTCCGGTGTCCCATATGGTCCCCCAATCCAGGAGCAATTTCTGAATGCATAGCCAGGAGTAACCCCCGTGTGTCACTAGGTGTGGCCCAACCTCCCCCCCCAAGCAAAAAAACCCCAAAAGACTGCATTAAAGCATTTCTCAGGGCTGGAGAGATAACACAGTGGTAGGGGGTTTGCCTTGCACGGGGCCAATCCAGGAAGGACCTGGGTTTGATTCCCAGCATCCTATATGGTCCTCTGAGCCTGCCAGGAGCGATTTGTGAGTGTAGAGTGGGTGTGGCCCCCAAACCAAACCAAACCAAACAAAAAACAAACAAACAAAAAAACCCCATTATTTCTCAGACCAGAGAGATAGTATAGTGGGTAAGGTGCTTACCTTTGCTTACATGTGGCAAACCTGGGTTTGATCCCTGGCATCCTACAGGATGTCCCAGCTCTGCCTGATGTGATCCTTGAGCACAAAGCCAGGAGTGACCTCTGAGTACCGCTTGGTTTGCCTTTAAAGCAAAACCAACAACAAATCCCCCCCTCCAATATCTCTTTATCTCTATTACCTAGCTCTTTCTCACCCCTTTATATTTTTGCAGCTAAACCACTGGCATCTTTCTTCTTTCCTTGTCCCTTAAGCTCCCTTGACTTCAATGGCTATAGAATGGAAGCCAGCAGAAAGGGGGCCCTTTCCTTCTCCCACTCCACTTCTCTAGCTCTAGCTGGGCCTGGACAGCACTGGGGACACTGAAAAGAAAGAAGGGCTGGAATAACTCAGGCCGCAGGAGGAGCCAGGGCGCCCCCTAGTGGCTAAGGAGTCTCCCTCCGGGACACCGGGCGTAGAATGGAAGCTGCAATTCTTGGCTGATAGGAATGGGGAAGGGTGGTCTCCTGGCATAGGGTACAAGGCAGTAATCTCCTTTTACTCCTTGGGTGGCGGCTTCTAATTTTCTGTCTTCGTCCTTCTTCCTCCTCCCAGCCTGGCAGAAGCTCCCAGAGAGGTCGATGAGCAGGAGAGACGTCAAGAGTCCAGAGAGACCAGAGAGGACACAGTGATTTCTGTGAATTTAACTTCCCTGTTCTTCCACCTTGGACTCAAAAGTGTGGTGTGCAGGCTGAGAGGTGGGGGCAGAACTTTTGCCATGGAACCGCAAACTTTTTATTGTCCGTTAGTTGCCTTTTAATGTGCCCACGGTCTCTGAATGTGCTTGGTGGTCCCACATCCCAAAAGGTCCTTGTTCTAAATCCTGGGCAGGGCTCTATGGGTGACCAGGATTGTGTCTCCCCTAAAAGGGGAGAAGGGGGCGACCAACTGGAGTTGGCCTCAAGTTCCCCACCATGGTGCTGCTTCTGTCATTCCTTGCCTGGCATCACCCACTGGGTCCCAGAGTCAGCTAGGTGGTCAGGTTGATAGAGTCCAAGAAAGATTCAAGCATGCTCCTTGAGTAGTTCAAGGTTCTCTGGGGAATGCCTCATAATTGGACTGTGATTGTAGTGTGCTTGGAACACATATAGAGAGAGTCCTATTTGCTCACAGTTCCTCTTCCTGATCCTTGAGCTCAGGACACACTTTTTCCTCATTCTGCCTACAAGAGCCTCTCCCCAGTACCATCTTCTTTGGGCCATGTTAGGCTGTAAGTTACAAAATTATGACCCCAAAGTTATCAATACAAAACAGCAACAACAAAAGAATTTACCCTAGGTTTTTATGGATTGGTTGCTTACTAAAGACATCAAAGAATAAAATTTTTTCCATACTTCTGCCTTTATTGGTGTTAGTCAGAACTGTCTTTATGGTCACAAGATGGCTGCTGCACCTCCAGACTTCACTCTCTCATTTCTCGAAGAAACCAAAAATCTGCCACAGGAAGTTCTCAGTACAGGCAAGTAATTGTTTGAAAACATCAGTGCCTCATTGTCTGCAATCTATACACAATATCCTTTCCTTTCTTACAATTAACCCCACTGCTCAGTGACTGGTATAGACAGGGAAGGGAATCGACTTGCCCAGTTTTATGATCAGGAAATAAAAGATGGAAATCAACCCAGTCTCTGGGACACTAGGCCTGGTTGGTTTTCATTTTCTTTTAAACATAAAAATAGTACTCTTTTGAGGGGTGGGTGACACATCTGGCAGCGCTCAGGTTACCCTTTCTCTGCTCTCGGGAATTATACCTGGTGGACTTGGAGACCAGATAGGATGCTGGGGATTAAACTCAGGCCAGTGCAAGTAACCACTATCTCTTTGGCCCCTAAAGGAGTACACATTGCTTTTAAGAATTTTAAACAGTGCAGACTTATAAGGTTTTGGCTTTTAAAAATTCTACATATGCCTAGTAAAAATCTTTACATAGTGGGCCTCATTCTCCATGTGCAATTTCTGAGGATTTCTCTGTAATGTGGGTGGAGAACTGGGAAAAGGGTATCAGAAGCCAGATTAATAGGAAGAATTTAGGATATCCCTGTGACCTGGGGCTAGGGTGGGGTGTAAAAATCATCCCAACGTGCCTTATTTTCAAGCCCAGGTGAAGGAGTCTGAATCAGGATTGCACAAGAAACAATCCAGACCAGGTTGAGGGTGAAACAGGGGTAGTCTGGCAGTCTTCTACCTAGTATGGTGCTTGCTGCCTGCCAGAACTACCGTTTTTTATTGAGTACAGAGATCATCCCTGGGTAGGGCAGTAAACCCACACAGATTTACAAGTAAGACAATCTTTGTTTTGGGTGAAACCAAGTTGTAAAAAAACAAAGAAACTAGGGATAAACTTTGTTTTAGGTAAAATAAGGTGTAACCCAGCAGTGGGGTAAGACTGAATAATCAAGGAGGGACAGAGGAAGACATATTCTTTCTGAGGGTTGAGGCCAGGAGTGGGGTGAGCATAGTGGTGATGTGTGTCAATGAACAGACACTATAGAGATTCTATCTTGTTCTTCAATGTATATATTATTCACCCCTTGCATCTACCTTTCCCTTAATGTCAATAAGCGTTTCTATTGGGCTGGAGTTATAGTACAGTGGCTAGAGTGCTTGCTTCAGCTTCAATCACTGCCATCCCATATGGTCCCCTAAACCCAGCAGGAGTGATTCCAGAGCAGTGTCAGAAGTAAGTCCTGAGTATCATTGGGTGTAGCTTAAAAAAAAACCCAAACAAATAAAAAAGACATGTTTTTTTTTTTTTTTATTAAGTGTATGTTAAACCAGGAACCAACCATAAAGGAGAAGAACAAATACCAGAAGTTTTATTCCTGATGATATAAAAAAACTATCAGCCAAGTCACAGAGCTTTATATAGATTGGCATGTTCTGGTATGATTGATGGTTCTCTTCAAACCACCGACATCAGCAGGATTCTTCTTGACTAGGCCTGATTTTCCCCATTAACCCTGTAACTACCCCCAAGCACCAATTTGACAGGAAGACAGTTTGGGGACAAGTCTGCTATTTTCTCAGGCTGAACCAACCTTTCTCTTACCATAACATGTCTTTTGTGAATATTGGCCTTTGAGCGGGTGTTAACTAGACCTGAATTTGTGAAGCAGAGTAAGCCAGTCTCTACATGGATACCTGCTAAGAGATGTCCCCTCTTATCTGGCACCATTGAGCCTGACAACTGTGGTTGGGATCATAAGAGCTGCCAACCATTTGGATTACCCAGAAGGGCAATATAATGTTTGGAAAAGAGATAGTTACAACTTTCCTAAGGCCATTGGTTGCAAATCCATTTCTTTCTTCTATCTTGGCTGTGGTGTTTCCATGTTAGAACTGAGGCAGGGCTCTCAGGGGGCTGATGATGTAGCTTCTGGTTCCTGTTCCTCCACAATACTTCTACCCTTAGTCTCCTATCCTTCCTGTTTGGAAGGAGTGCAATGGCTAAGGTAATTGAAAAAAGTCTCAATGAGAGAAGACTTCTCTGGGGTAGGTGAAGTGGCAAGCCTCATGGCTCAATCTCAAGGGATTGGGGAGACATGGGTCTGGGAGCAAATGCCAACACAGGAAATAATCCACACAAATTTGAAGGGGATGGTACAGGTCCAGGAAAATTCTACCACAAGCTTTCCATTCCTAGCACTAAGACCAGCAGGCAGAATAACCTAGTTGTAAAAAACCAAAACTGCAAGCAGCTGCTCCCTGAGACTCAAGAGTCTATATTTGGAAGCCAAAGACAACACCCTGGAGTGGAGAACTGGTAGGTAAGAGCTTTAATCCAAATGTGCTTCCATCTAATGAGTGATAAGCACCCATGGAGAAGAATTAACCTGAATAGAATGAAGACCGGTTATTCCAACAGTCAGGGGCATAGTCTGTGGCAACTGCTCAGACACTACCATTTTCTTTCTTCTTTCTTTCTTCTTTCTTTTTCTTTTTTTTTCTTTTTCTTTCTTTCTTTCTTATCTTTCTTTCTTTCTTTCTTTCTTTCTTATCTTTCTTTTCTTTCTTTCTTTCTTTCTTTCTCTTCTTTCTTTCTTTCTTTCTTTCTTTCTTTCTTTCTTTCTTTCTTTCTTCTTTCTTCTTTCTTTCTTTTCTTTCTTTCTTTTTCTTTCTTTCTTTTCTTTTTTTCTTTCTTTCTTTCTTTCTTTCTTTCTTTCTCTTCCTTCCTTCCTTCCTTCCTTCCTTCCTTCCTTCCTTCCTTCCTTCCTTCCTCCTTCCTTCCTTCCTTCCTCCCTCCCCCTCCCTCCCTCCTCTCTTCCTCCTTTCTTTCTTTCTTTCTTTCTTTCTTTTCTTTCTTTCTTCTTTCTTTTCTTTCTTTCTTTCTTTCTTTCTTTCTTTCTTCTTTCTTTCTTTCTTTCTTTCTTTCTTTCTTTTCTTTTTCTTTCTTTTTTTTCTTCTCTTTCTTCTCTTTCTTTTCTTTCTTTCTTTCTTCTTTCTTTCTTTCTTTCTTTCTTTCTTTCTTTCTTTCTTTTCTTTCTTTCTTTCTTTCTTTCTTTCTTTCTTTCTTTCTTTCTTTCTTCCTCTCTTTCTCTTTCTTTCTTCTTCCTCTCTTTCTCTTTCTTTCTTTCTTTCTTTCTTTCTTTTTTTTCTTTCTTTCTTTTTCTTCTTCTTTCTTCTTTCTTTCTTTTCTTCTTTCTTTCTCTTTCTTTTCTTTCTTTTCTTTCTTTCTTTCTTTTCTTTCTTTCTTTCTTTCTTTCTTCTTTCTTCTTTCTCTTTCTTTCTTTCTTTTCCTTCCTTCCTTCCTTCCTTCCTTCCTTCCTTCTCCTTCCTCCTTCCTTCCTTCCTTCCTTCCTTCCTTCCTTCCCTTCCCTTCCCTTCCCTTCCCTTCCCTTTCCTTCCTTCCTTCCTTCCTTCCCTTCCTTCCTTCCTTCCTTCCTTCCGCCTGCCTGCCTGCCAGCCAGCCAGCCAGCCAGCCAGCCAGCCATTTTTTTATTGGGCCTCACCTGGTGACGCTCAGGGGTTACACCTGGCTATGTGCTCATAAATCATCCCTGGCTTGGGGGACCATATGGGATGCCAGAGGAATTGAACCGTGGTTGGTCCTATGTTAGCGCTTGCAAGACAACTGCCCTACTGCCTGCACCACCACTCCAGCCCCAGACATGACCATTTTCAACATCTGTTGTTACTAGACCATAGAACCTCCTTCCCAGGTCTTTCAATATATCTAGTTACATACCCATAGCCCTGCATCTTTTCATCCACCTACAATCATCTATACATCCATCTGTCCATTCATCTATTCATCCATCCATTTCCATTTATATCTATTAGTCACCATTCATCACAATTCAAACATTTATCAATATATCCTTCCTCAACTAACAATTAACTTCAGTCTATAGTTGCTTTCATCTAAAGTTCTATCATTCTCTATCTTTGTCTCTGTATCCAGTCTCCCAGTATCTTCACTCATGATTCCCTCTTATCCTTCACATTTCTTTCTTTTTTTTTTTTTTTTTTTGTTTTTTTTTTTGTTTTTTTGGGCCCCACCCAGTGACGCTCAGGGGTTACTCCTGGCTATGCGCTCAGAAGTCGCTCCTGGCTTGGGGGACCATATGGGACGCCGGGGGATCGAACCGCGGTCCGTCCTAGGCTAGTGCAGGCAAGGTAGGCACCTTACCTCCAGCGCCACCGCCCGGCCCCCACATTTCTTTCTATAGTTTTCTCTTATACCTGGGATTTGGGGCTCAGGAATCCTCCAAAACCTAGAACCATGCTCCAAATACCAGAAATTTAGGGATAGACTTGTTGGCAGTTGGATTATGAGGTCAATCATTTTGGTAATAAAAGAAAACAAATGGCAGGCTTGGGGAGGGCCTCGTTTTAAAGCAAATGACACTTGGGGTAGCAACAACTGACCCTTTTCATAAAGCTACTGCCTGACCAAGGTGGAATGAGTGGATGAATAAGGTTGTAATGTGTGTGGTCTTGAGATTAAAAGGAATATCCAGCATCCTACAGGTCACAGCAACCTCCCACCAGCTGAGAATCTGAAGGATAATTGAGGTTGCTCTTTCTGTAAACATAGATTTTGGTCTCCATGGTACCTGGCTATAGATTTGGCCCTAGGTTTTCCCATTGTGATGTTGGCTGCTGAGTGTGGTAGTGTTTTTTTTTTGTTTTTGTTTTTGGGCCACACCCATTTGACGCTCAGGGGTTACTCCTGGCTATGCGCTCAGAAATCGCCCCTGGCTTGGAGGGACCATATGGGATGCAGGGGGATCGAACCGTGGTCTGTCCTATGCTAGCGCTTGCAAGGCAGACACCTTATCTCTAGCGCCACCTTCCTGGCCCCTGTGGTAGTGTTTTTAAGTGTTGCAGTGTGGCTCACTGACCGAAAGAAATGTGTGACCAGAGCAAAGTGGAGTGACCGTACTCTTCTCGGAGTGCACTGACCTGGGTGTGAAATGGCTATTATGGGTCACAAAGAGGACCCTGCTGCCACTCTGTCAGCCTCAGTTTTTTTGAATTGTGTCTAGATGTGGCACTTGGCACTTATTTTTTGTTTGTTTTTGGGTCACACCTGCTGATGACACTCAGGGTTACTCCTGGCTATGTGCTCAGAAATCTCTTCTGGCTTGGGGAACCATATGGGATGCCAGGGGATTGAACCTTGGTCTGTCCTAGGTTAGCACGTGCAAGGCAAATGCCCTACCATTTGTGCCACCACTCCAGCCTGTAGATGTGGCACTTGGGATTTGGTTGTGTTGCCAGTGTTTGGAGCCAGGCATTGCTTCCAGAGAGGTAAGCAAAATGACAAGTTTCACTTGACCAATACGGTTGAGGGCAAATTCTTAGAACAGAAAGGAAAATCTTCATCCTGTTGGTGAAAAGAAGATTTTTAGGTAATAGAGAGTTCTAGAATGTCTAGCCCAGAAAATAAAGGGACTGTAGTCTTATGGCTCATCAGTTTCATCTCCACACCAGCCCACTTTCCCAAGGTGATAATACTTTGATGATCAAGAGAATTTTGACCATTCATTGTGTCTTCCTTAATTTGTCTGGCAGGTCCCAGCTGTGCCCTGATCTATTTTGGGGGGGGGTCACACTAGGCATCGCTGAGGAGTTACTCCTGGCTCTATGCTCAGAAATCACTCCTGGCAGGCTTGGGGGACCATATGGGATGCCGGGTTTTGAACCACCATCCTGCTGCATGCAAGGTAAACACCCTACCTCCATGCTATCTCTCTGGCTCCCTGTGCCTTGATCTAGACAGAAACACATGGTGCCCCACTCCAGAGAATTCATGGTAAGGAAGGAAAATGAGACCTGTGGGCACTCATTATGAACCCCACTGCTCTTAATCCTGATTTAGAACTTTCCAGTTGCCAGAGTTCTTAGCAAAGACTACACAACTCATAGCAGTGATGGCATGTGCCTCTTATATAAAACAATCTTGGGCAGGTGCTGCTTTTTTGTAGGTGAGAAAGTTGAGGTTTGGAGAGGTGAAGTAAGCTGAGGACTACATTGATGGTTGGCAGTAGAATCAGGACTTGGACTTCACTGTCTGATTGTGTTGGTCCTTCTGCAGCATCATCTCCACACTGGGTAACAGAAGTAGTATTTTCTGGAGTTCATCAGGCAGACCCGGGAAGGTAGGGAGATCCAGTCAAAAAAATTCAATATAGGGATGTTGGGGGAAAAAAATAAAGATTCAACATAGCACATAGCTAGGAATTTGTGACTTCAGTGACCTGTTGAGTAAAAACATATAATTCTGAATCTTGCTTGTTTCTCTAGGCTCAGTCTTTCCCCACTCTACTTCTCTTTAGCCACATTATTTCCCAGTGCTCTAAGTTCTGCATTTTTCTCCCTCATATCCCCCAAACTGGAGAAGTTAAGATCATCCTTTTAGATCCAGCCAGGTAGGTGTTGAATTTTATATTGCAGAAGTATTCATGAAAAATGGTAAACATTGGGGGCCAAAGCAGTGGTGTAAGCGGTAGAGCATTTGCCTTGCACACGCTAACCTAAGATAGACTGTGGTTGGATCCCCCAACATCCCATATGGTCCTCCAAGCCAGGAGCGATTTCTTTTTTGTTTGTTTGTTTGTTTTTGTGCCATACCCATTGACGCTCAGGGGTTACTCCTGGCTATGCGCTCAGAAATCGCTCCTGGCTTGGGGGACCATATGAGACCTCGGGGGATCCAACCGAGGTCCGTCCTAGGCTGGTGCGTGCAAGGCAGACAGACATCTTACACTCTGCGCCACTGCTCAGACCCTCACGTCTATTTCTTGAATCTGTAAAATTTGTATAATAACATGAGGGGAAGATCTTTTAGGGGAAGTAGAGTCAGCACAAAATAAAACATATGGCTTTTGGCACAAAAAACTCACCTCAAATGGAAACTGTTAGTTGTGATTCTCAGACTGGCCTGTAGAAGACGACATCACAAGGGATAAGAGCTGAGTTTGGGGGCCGGGCGGTGGCGCTAGGGGTAAGGTGCCTGCCTTGCCTGCGCTAGCCTAGGACGGACCGCGGTTCGATCCCCCGGCTCCCCCGGCGTCCCATATGGTCCCCCAAGAAGCCAGGAGCAACTTCTGAGCTCATAGCCAGGAGTAACCCCTGAGCGTCACAGGGTGTGGCCCAAAAACCAAAAAAAAAAAAAAAAAAAAAAAAGAGCTGAGTTTGAATGCCAGAAAGCTCCCAAGTGAAATCAGCGTGGGGGTTGTTGTGATCTTGTGATGAAGTAAAGCACGTAGTGCATAATTTTAGCCATATTTCAAATAAAATTTTTTAAAATAAGAAATCTCAATTAATGGTACTCTGGTTAAGGCCCAGTTTTCATCATTGGTTAAAACCAAATTTTTTTTTCTGTTTTTTTCTTTTTTTTGGGGTCACACCTGGCAGTGCTCAGGGGTTACTCCTGGCTCTGTGCTCAGAAATCTCTCCTGGCAGGTTCAGGGGACTATATAAGATGCTGAGATTTGAACTGTCGCCCGTCCTGGGTTGGCTACATGCAAAGCAAATGCCCTACCCCTGTGCCCAAGGCCAAGTTTTATTTGAATATTATTCTCTTTTCTTTCTTGGCCTTCACTATCACCCTACATTTGTTCTTTAAGAATCTACCCAGTGTGCTTAGCATAAAACCTTTCTACTTAAGAAAGAACAATATTCAGAGTTTTGTGAATGCATGGATCTCTTATTTATTTACTTATCTTTAATTTAGTTACTTATCTTTAATTAATTTGCTTATTGTTCTTTTCCCCTGAGTATTATTTAATATTGATTCAATTATTTTCAGTCCTGCCTGCTTATTGCAATTCCCTGCGGTCTTATAAAAGCATATGTGAGCCTTCATATGCATATATTGCATGTGCTGAATAAAGATTTTCATATGAGGGGCTGGAGAGATAGCACAGCATTTGCCTTGCATGCAGATAACCTGGGATAGACCCGGTTTTGAATCCTGGCATCCCATATGATTCCCGAGCCTGCCAGGAGTGATTTCTGAGTACAGAATCAGGAATAACCACTGAGCATCATGGGGTGTGGCCCAAAACCCCAAAAATAATTTTTTTTTCAGAGTTGAGTTTTACTTGTAAATAAAGGCATAGAAAGTCATATAAAAATGCATGGATGGATAAAGCCTATAATGGGAGCACTGGGCAACCACAATCCAGATTAAGAAAGAGAAATTTGGGGCCGAAGACATAGCATGGAGGTAAGGTGTTTGCTTTGCATGCAGAAGGATGGTGGCTCGAGTCCCCCAGTATCCCATATGGTTCCCCAAGCCTGCCAGGAGCGATTTCTTTTTTTTTTTTTTTTTGGTTTTTGGGTCACACCTGGCAGTGCTCAGGGGTTATTCCTGGCTCCAGGCTCAGAAATTGCTCCTGGCAGGCACAGGGGACCATATGGGGCGCCGGGATTCGAACCGATGACCTCCTGCATGAAAGGCAAACGCCTTACCTCCATGCTATCTCTCCGGCCCCAAGGAGCGATTTCTTAACCCAGAGCCAGGAGGAATCCCTGAGCGCTGCCGGGTATGACCCAAAAACCACACACACACACACACACACACACACACACACACACACACACACACACACAAATGAGAACTTTGCTGGATACCTCCCTGTGCCTCATCTCATCCCACTTTCTCTTGTTTCTTTTTTCTTTTTCTTTTCTTTCTTTTTTTTTTTTTTAAGAGACAGGGTCTCGCTATGTTGCCCAGGCTGGAGTGCAGTGGCTATTCACAGGCGCGATCGCACTACTGATCAGCACCGGAGCTTTGACCTGCTCCGTTTCCGACCTGGGCCGGTTCGCCCCTCCTTAGGCAACCTGGTGGTCCCCCGCTCCCGGGGGGGGGGTGTCACCCTATTGATGCCGAACTTAGTGCGGACACCCGATTGGCATAGGGCACTGCATCCTCAGGTCTTTGTCTTGTATTTCCTTAGAGAAACTTGTGTGAAAGTAATTGATCGATTCTCTCTCTTGTGGCATTGACTGATCAATCTAGCCTCAGTCTAGGAATCTCCAACATTCCACTTACTTTCCATTGTCATAAAGTCACGTGTGCCAGGTCTTCCTGCTCTCTCTCTTCCTTGACCTTTTCATGTGGGCCACTGAGATGTGCTGTGCACTTCCTCCATGACTTGGGAAGAACAAACTTCTCTATTTGAACTTCCTTTGAAATCTTTTGTTGAAATCCTACTTATTATCCAACACTCTGGATCCTTCCTTCACAAATATTATTAACCTAGTTACAGCAATGCATCCCTTCTTTTCTTTTAATGGCTGAATATAATTTCACCTGTAGACTGCAGGTTTTAACTATTGGGTTGTTATGGAATTTGGACCATTTCCATATTTTGACTGTTGTGCCTACTGCTGTTTTGAACATTTATGCACATTACTTGATCAAATATAGTTGTTCTGGATATATAGTTAGAAATGGAATTGTAGAGTCATATAATAACTCTATAATGAACTTTTTGTAGGTTCACAATCTCTTCTATAAGAATTGAGTCATTTTACTTTTCAACAAGATATGTGTGAGGACTGCAACTAACTACATCTCTTTTTTTTCTTTTTTCTTTTTGGTTTTTGGGCCACAACCAGTGATGCTCAGGGGTTACTCCTGGCTATGTGCTCAGAAATTGTTCCTGGCTTGGGGGATCATATGGGATGCCGGAGATCAAACTATGGTTCAACCTAGGCTTGCATGGGCAAGCCTTACCACTTGTGCCACTTCTCTGGCCCCTTAACTACATTCTTGTCTGTCAAAAATTGCTATTTTTTAATATATTTTACTTAAAATAAAAACTTATAATTAAAGTAATATATGTACAATGATGTTGACATTTATGGTCTTGGTGGACACAATGACCTCACTGTCAACAAAGTACCCAAACCCAATCCTCAAACTCATCCTCCTGTGGTTATTTTCTACTCTAAAAAAATTATACCAATTAAAGGCATGAAGTCATCCATGATTGCTGTTTTGAGATTTCCTTATGTTTTCCTCTCTTTCCCCAACTTATGCTTTTTGTTTTTTTGTTTTTTTGTTTTTTGGTCACACCCAGCAGCACTCAGGGGCCACTCCTGGCTCTACACTAAGAAACAAGCCGCTCCTGGCAGGCACGAGGTGACCATATGGGATGCTGGGATTCGAACCACTGTCCTTCTGCATGCAAGACATTATACGCTCTACCTCCATGCCATCTCTCCGGCCCCAACTTTTCTCTTCTTTCTTTCTTTCTTTCTTTCTTTTTCTTTCTTTCTTCTGTCTTTCCTTTTTTCATTCTTTCTTTCTTTCCTTACTTTCTTCTTTCTTTCTTTTCTCTTTCTTTCTTTCTTTCTTTCTTTCTTCTGTCTTTCCTTTTTTCATTCTTTCTTTCTTTCCTTACTTTCTTCTTTCTTTCTTTTCTCTTTCTTTCTCTTTCTTTCTTTCTTTATTCTTTCTTTCTTTCCTCTTTCTTTCTTTCTTTCTTTCTTTCTTTCTTTCTTTCTTTCTTTCTTTCTTTCTTTCTTTTCTTTCTTTCTTTCTTTCTTTCTTCTTCCTTCCTCTCTTTTCTTTCCTTTCCTTTCCTTTCTTTCCTTTCCTTTCCTTCCTCTTTCCTTTTCCTTTCCTTTCCTTTCCTTTCCTTTTCTTTCCTTTCCTTTTCCTTTTCCCTTTTCCTATCTTTTCCTTTTCTTTCCTTTCCTTTCCTTTTTTGCTGTTCCCTTTCCTTTCCTTTCCTTTCCTTTTTTCCTTTTCCCTTTCCTTTCCTTTCCTTTCCTTTCCTTTCCTTTCCTTTCCTTTCCTTTTCCTTTCCTTTCCTTTCCTTTCCTTTCCTTTCCTTTCCTTTCCTTTCCTTTCCTTTTTTCCTTCCTTTCCTTCCTTTCCTTTCCTTTCCTTTCCTTTCCTTTCCTTTCCTTTCCTTTCCTTTCCTTTCCTTTCCTTTCCTTTCCTTTCCTTTCCTTTCCTTTCCTTTCCTTTTTCCTTTCCTTTCCTTTCCTTTCCTTTCCTTTCCTTTCCTTTCCTTTCCTTTCCTTTCCTTTCCTTTCCTTTCCTTTCCTTTCCTTTCCTTTCCTTTCCTTTCCTTTCCTTTCCTTTCCTTTCCTTTCCTTTCCTTTCCTTTCCTTTCCTTTCCTTTCCTTTTCTTTTCTTCCGGGATTCTAACTACCGTCTTTCTGGATGCAAGGCAAATGCCTTACCTCCATGCTATCTCTTTGGCCCCATCAACTTATGTTTTTTTTTTTTTTTTTTTTTGGTTTTTGGGCCACACCCGGCGGTGCTCAGGGGTTACTCCTGGCTGTCTGCTCAGAAATAGCTCCTGGCAGGCATGGGGGACCATATGGGACACTGGGATTTGAACCAACCACCTTTGGTCCTGGATCGGCTGCTTGCAAGGCAAACGCCGCTGTGCTATCTCTCCGGGCCCAACTTATGTTTCTTAATGGCTAAGAATGTTTCAAGTCTTTCATAAACTTCTTGGCATTTGCACACTTTCTTTGGAGAACTATTATAGGGTCTGGAGTCAAAGGATGAGACCACACAATTGGAGTAAAGCTGAGCAAAACTTTATTCTGTCAGCCACAAGCTCCATACTGACCAATCTGGACTGTCTCCGAGAAATGACCATGCATGCCCAAGATCACAAATCAGTTTATATAGGGAGATTCTAGCTTCTGATGCCTTTGAAGATGATTGGCTGTTGTCTAAAGTACCATTCTACTGGCTTTTTGTGTCCTTTCCAGATAGGCTACATGGCATACCAGGTAGCTTGGGGTGTGTGTTAATAGAAACAGACTTGAGAAAGCCTAACATATGGTTTACAATTTGTGGTCCTTACAAAATGGTGATCCTTACAAAATGGCATTCCTCCTGTTCAGAATGCAGGGCCCCACACTATCCAAATTCTTTGTTAATTTGAATTGGCTGTTGGTCTTTTTGTTGTTGAGTTTTATACTTTTTTTTATGTCTTGGACACTAGATATTTATGATGTAAGTGATATGCAAGTAATCTTATTATAAAGGTTGTCTTGACTTTCTTGATAATGTTCTTTGATGAATAAAAGTTGCTTATTTCTTACAAAGTTCTATTTATCAACATTTTCTTTTTTTATAATGCTTTTGGTGTAACACCTAAGAATATACATTTAAACCCAAGATCATGAATATTTTTATCTATATATTTGTTTTTGTTTTTGGTTATACCCCACCATCCATCCTGGATCTGCTTCTTGCAAGGCAAACACCCTACAACTGTGCTATCTCTCCAGCCCCATATTTTTCTAATATTTTTATGGTTTTATTTCATATTTATATTCCTAATATATTTTTGTGTTTTTTTTTTGTTTTTTTTTTTTTGTGGTTTTTGGGTCACACCCGGCAATGCTCAGGGGAAACTCCTGGCTCCATGCTCAGAAATTGCTCCTGGCAGGCACGGGGGACCATATGGGAAGCTGGATTCGAACTGATGACCTTCTGCATGAAAGGCAAACGCCTTACCTCGATGCTATCTCTCCAGTCCCAATATATTCCTAATATATTTTAAGTTAGTTCTTGCATGATATGGGAGTAGGGGCCCAAATTAATTATTTTGCATATAGATATTAAGTTGGTTCAACACTTGCAAAGACAATTCTTTCTCCATGGAATGGTCTTGTCACTATTGATTAAAAGATCAGTTGACCTTAGATTCTAAAGTTATTTTTAAACTTTCAATACTATTCCAACATCTATTCTTCTAGTACCACATAGTTTTGGTTACTGAGTTTTTTTTATAGCAAGCTGAAATTGAAAAGCGTAAGCTCTTAAATTTGCTGTGATGGGTTCCTGACCTTCCATAAGAATTTAAGGATAAGAATGTAAGGATCGGGGCTGGCATGGTGGCGCTAGAGGTAAGTTGTCTGCCTTGCCAGCGCTATCCTAGGACGGACCACGGTTCAATCTCCCTTCGTCCCATATGGTCCCCCAAGCCAGGAGCAACTTCTGAGAGCATAGCCAAGAGTAACCCCAGAGCATTACCGGATGTGGCTAAAAAACAAAAACAAAAAAAGAACGTAAGGATCTTCTAAAAAGAACTCATGTGAGATTTTCATAGAGTTTGCTTTGTCTCTGGAGGTAATTTTGGAAATATGACCTTATTAACAAAATTAAATGCTGCATTTTAAGAATAATGATATATACTTTGATTTAGATCTTATAATTTATTTGAACATTATTATATTTTTTCAGAGTATCACTTTTGCATTTTTTTGTTGTTTTTATTTCTAAGTATATTATTATTATTATTATTATTATTATTATTATTATTTTGGTTTTTGGGTTACACCCGGCAGCGCTCAGGAGTTACTCCTGGCTCTATGCTCAGAAATCACTCCTAATAGGCTAAGGGACCATATGGGATGCCGGGATTCGAACCAACAACCTTTTGCATGGAAGACAAATGCCCTACCTCCATGATATCTCTCTGGCCCCTAAGAATCTTATTTTTGGGTCTGATATCGAGGTCTTTAATCCATTTGGATTTTACCTTCATACATAATGTTAGCTGGGGGTCTAAGTTCAATTTTTTGCAAGTGGCTATCCAGTTGTGCCAACACCACTTGTTGAAGAGGCTTTCCCTGCTCCATTTAGAATTTCCTGCTCCTTTATTATCAAAAATTAGGTGATTGCATGTCTGGGGAACATTTTCTGAGTATTCAAGCCTATTCCACTGATCTGAGGGCCTTTCCTTATTCCAATACCATGCTGTTTTGATAACTATTGCTTATCAGACCCAAAACCATAAGATATATAGAACAACACATAGGCAAAACACTCCAGGACATTGAGACTACAGACATCTTCAAGGAGGAAACTGCACTCTCCAAACAAGTGAAAGCAGAGATTAACAGATGGGAATATATTAAGCTGAGAAGCTTCTGCACCTCAATGGAAATAGTGCCCAGGATACAAGAGCCACCCACTGAGTGGGAGAAACTATTCACCCAATACCCATCAGATAAGGGGCTAATCTCCAAAATATACAAGGCACTGACAGAACTTTACAAGAAAAAAAACATCTAATCCCATCAAAAAATGGGGAGAAGAAATGAACAGACACTTTGACAAAGAAGAAATACAAATGGCCAAAAGACACATGAAAAAATGCTCCACATCACTGATCATCAGGGAGATGCAAATCAAAACAATGATGAGATACCACCTCACACCACAGAGAATGGCACACATTCACAACGAATGAGAATAAACAATGTTGGCAGGGATGTGAAGAGAAAGGAACTCTTATCCACTGCTGGTGGGAATGCCGTCTAGTTCAACCTTTATGGAAAGCGATATGGAGATTCCTCCAAAAACTGGAAATCAAGCTCCCATACGATCCAGCTATACCACTCCTAGGAATATACCCTAGGAACACAAAAATACAATACAAAAACCCCTTCCTTACACCTATATTCACTGCAGCACTATTTACCATAGCAAGACTCTGGAAACAACCCAGATGCCCTTCAACAGAAGAATGGCTAAAGAAACTGTGGTACATATACACAATGGAATATTATGCAGCTGTCAGGAGAGATGAAGTCATGAAATTTTCCTATACATGGATGTACACGGAATCTATTATGCTGAGTGAAATAAGTCAGAGAAAGAGAGAGAGAGAGAGAAAAACGCAGAATGGTCTCACTCATCTATGGTTTTTTTTTTTTGTTTGTTTTTGTTTTTGTGGTTTTTGGGTCACACCCGGCAGTGCTCAGGGGTCATTCCTGGCTCCAGGCTCAGAAATTGCTCCTGGCAGGCACGGGGGACCATATGGGGCGCCGGGATTTGAACCGATGACCTCCTGCATGAAGGGCAAATGCCTTACCTCCATGCCATCTCTCCGGCCCCCTCATCTATGGGTTTTAAGAAAAATGAAAGACATTCTTGCAATAATAATTTTCAGACACAAAAGAGAAAAGAGCTGGAAGTTCCAGCTCACCTCAGGAAGCTCACCACAAAGAGTGATGAGTTTAGTTAGAGAAATAACTACATTTTGAACTGTCCTAATAATGAGAATGTATGAGGGAAATGGAGAGCCTGTTTAGAGTACAGGCGGGGGTCGGGTGGGGAGGAGGGAGACTTGGGACATTGGTGATGGGAATGTTGCACTGGTGATGGGTGGTGTTCTTTACATGACTGAAACCCAAACACAATCATGTATGTAATTAAGGTGTTTAAATAAAAAAAAAAAAGAATCTTATTTTTGGGGGACTGCTGGATCATAGAGAAGTTCTTTATAAAATATTTTAAGAAATTTTCATATGGTTTAACACAAGGATTGTAGCAGATGATAGTACCACCAAGAGTGAATGATGGGGGCTGGAGAGATAGCATATCAGTAGGGTGTTTGCCTTACAGGTGGCCAACCTAGCACTAACTTAGGTTCGATTCCCAGCATCCCATATAGCCCCCCAGCCTGCCAGGATCAATTTTTGAGCACAGAGCCGGGAGTAGGTCTTTTTTTTTTTTTTTTTTTTTTTAATGCATAATTTTTTTTTTAAACACCTTGATTACATACATGATTGGGTTTGGGTTTCAGTCATAAAAGGAACACCACCCATCACCAGTGCAACATTCCCATCACCCAAGTCCCAAATCTCCCTCCTCCCCACCCAACCCCCGCCTGTACCCTAAACAGGCTCTACATTTCCCTCATACATTCTCAATATTAGGACAGTTCAAAATGTAGTTATTTCTCTAACTAAACTCATCACTCTTTGTGGTGAGCTTCCTGAGGTGAGCTGGAACTTCCAGCTCTTTTCTCTTTTGTGTCTGAAAATTATTATTACCAGGGTGTCTTCATTTTTCTTAAAACCCATAGATGAGTGAGACCATTCTGCGTTTTTCTCTCTCTCTCTGACTTATTTCACTCAGCATAATAGATTCCATGTACATCCATGTATAGGAAAATTTCATGACTTCATCTCTCCTGACAGCTGCATAATATTCCATTGTGTATATGTACCACAGTTTCTTTAGCCATTCGTCTGTTGAAGGGCATCTTGGTTGTTTCCAGAGTCTTGCTATGGTAAATAGAGCTGCAATGAATATAGGTGTAAGGAAGGGGTTTTTGTATTGCATTTTTGTGTTCCTAGGGTATATTCCTAGGAGTGGTATAGCTGGATCGTATGGGAGCTCGATTCCAGTTTTTGGAGGAATCTCCATATCGCTTTCCATAAAGGTTGAACTAGACAGCATTCCCACCAGCAGTGGATAAGAGTTCCTTTCTCTCCACATCCCCGCCAACACTGTTTATTCTCATTCTTTGTGATGTGTGCCATTCTCTGGGGTGTGAGGTGGTATCTCATCGTTGTTTTGATTTGCATCTCCCTGATGATTAGTGATGTGGAACATTTTTTCATGTGTCTTTTGGCCATGCGTATTTCTTCTTTGTCAAAGTGTCTGTTCATTTCTTCTCCCCATTTTTTGATGGGGTTAGATGTTTTTTTCTTGTAAAGTTCTGTCAGTGCCTTGTATATTTTGGAGATTAGCCCCTTATCTGATGGGTATTGGGTGAATAGTTTCTCCCACTCAGTGGGTGGCTCTTGTATCCTGGGCACTATTTCCTTTGAGGTGCAGAAGCTTCTCAGCTTAATATATTCCCATCTGTTAATCTCTGCTTTCACTTGCTTGGAGAGTGCAGTTTCCTCCTTGAAGATGCCTGTAATGTCCTGTAGTGTTTTGCCTATGTGCTGTTCTATATATCTTATGGTTTTGGGGCTGATATCGAGGTCTTTAATCCATTTGGATTTTACCTTTGTACATGATGTTAGCTGGGGGTCTAAGTTTAATTTTTTGCAAGTGGCTATCCAATTGTGCCAACACCACTTGTTGAAGAGGCTTTCCCTGCTCCATTTAGGATTTCCTGCTCCTTTATCAAAAATTAGATGGTTGTATCTCTGGGGAACATTTTCTGAGTATTCAAGCCTATTCCACTGATCTGAGGACCTATCTTTATTCCAATACCATGCTGTTTTGATAACTGTTGCTTTGTAGTACAGTTTAAAGTTGGGAAAAGTAATTCCTCCCATATTCTTTTTCCCAATGATTGCTTTAGCTATTCGAGGGTGTTTATTGTTCCAAATGAATTTCAAAAGTGTCTGATCCACTTCTTTGAAGAATGTCATGGGTATCTTTAGAGGGATGGCATTAAATCTGTATAATGCCTTGGGGAGTATTGACATTTTGATGATGTTAATCCTGCCAATCCATGAGCAGGGTATGTGTTTCCATTTCCGTGTGTCCTCTCTTATTTCTTGGAGCAGAGTTTTATAGTTTTCTTGTATAGGTCCTTCACATATTTAGTCAAGTTGATTCCAAGATATTTGAGTTTGTGTGGTACTATTGTGAATGGGGTTGTTTTCTTAATGTCCATTTCATCCTTATTACTATTGGTATATAGAAAGGCCATTGATTTTTGTGTGTTAATTTGTAGCCTGCCACCTTGCTATATGATTCTATTGTTTCTAGAAGCTTTTTGATAGAGTCTTTAGGGTTTTCTAAGTAGAGTATCATGTCATCTGCAAACAGTGAGAGCTTGACTTCTTCCTTTCCTATCTGATTCCCTTGATATCCTTTTCTTGCCTAATCGCTATAGCAAGTACTTCAGTGCTATGTTGAATAGGAGTGGTGAGAGAGGACAGCCTTGTCTTGTGCCAGAATTTAGAGGGAAGGCTTTCAGTTTTTCTCCATTGAGGATAATATTTGCCACTGGCTTGTGGTAGATGGCCTTCACTATATTGAGAAAGGTTCCCTCCATTCCCATCTTGCTGAGAGTTTTGATCAAGAATGGGTGTTGGACCTTATCAAATGCTTTCTCTGCATCTATTGATATGATCATGTGGTTTTTTATTTTTCTTGTTATTGATGTTGTGTATTATGTTGATAGATTTACGGATGTTAAACCAGCCTTGCATTCCTGGGATGAAACCTACTTGATCGTAGTGGATGATCTTCTTACGAGGCATTGAATCCTATTTGCCAGGATTTTGTTGAGGATCTTTGCATCGCATTCATCAGTGATATTGGTCTGTAATTTTCTTTTTTGGTAGCGTCTCTGTCTGGTTTAGGTATCAAGGTGATGTTGGCTCATAAAAGCTATTTGGAAGTGTTTCTGTTTGTTCAATTTCATGAAAGAGTCTTGCCAAGATTGGCAGTAGTTCCTCTTGGAAAGTTTGATAGAATTCATTAGTGAATCCATCTGGACCTGGGCTTTTGTTTTTTCGGCAGACATTTGATTACTGTTTTAATTTCATCAATGGTGATGGGGGGTGTTTAGATATGCTACATCCTCTTCCTTCAACCGGGAAGATTATAAGAGTCCAAGAATTTATCCATTTCTTCCAGGTTCTCATTTTTAGTGGCGTAGAGTTTTTTCAAAGTAGTTTCTGATTACCCTTTGAATCTCTGTCATATCAGTAGTGATCTCTCCTTTTTCATTCCTGATACGAGTTATCAAGTTTCTCTCTCTCTCTTTCTTTGTTAGGTTTGCCAGTGGTCTATCAATCTTGTTTATTTTTTCAAGAACCAACTTCTGCTTTCGTTGATCTTTCGAATTGTTTTTGAGTTTCCACTTCGTTGATTTCTGCTCTCAACTTTGTTATTTCCTTCTGCTTCCTATTCTTGGGTCCTTTTGTTGAGCATTTTCTAGTTCCATTAGCTGTGTCATTAAGCTACTCAGGTAAGCTCCTTCTTCCTTCCTGATGTGTGCTTGCAAAGCTATAAATTTTCCTCTCAGTACTGCTTTTGCTGTGTCCCATAAGTTCTGAGAGTTTGTGTCTTTATTGTCATTTGTTTCCAGGAACCTTTTTATTTCCTCCTTGATTTCATCTCGGACCCACTGGTTATTGAGCATGAGGCTGTTTAACTTCCAGGTGTTAAAGTGTTTCTTCTGAGTCCCTTTGGAGTTCACAAATAATTTCAGAGCCTTGTGGTCAGCGAAGGTAGTCTGCAAAATTTCTATCCTCTTGATCTTATGGAGGTATGTTTTATGTGCCAGCATGTAGTCTATCCTGGAGAATGTCCCATGTACATTGGAGAAGAATGTGTATCCAGGTTTCTGGGGATGGAGTGTCCTATATATATCCACTAGGCCTCTTTCTTCCATTTCTCTCCTCAGGTCTAGTATATTCTTGTTGGGTTTCAGTCTGGTTGACCTGTCCAGTGTGACAAAGCCGTGTTAAGGTCCCCCACAATTATTGTGTTGTTGTTGATATTATTTTTCAGATTGTCAACAGTTGTATTAAATATTTTGCTGGCCCCTCATTCGGTGCATATATGTTTAGGAGAGTGAATTCTTCCTGCTCTACGTACCCCTTGATTAATATAAAATGTCCGTCTTTGTCCCTTACAACCTTCCTGAGTATAAAGTTTGCATTATCTGATATTAGTATGGCCACTCCAGCTTTTTTATGGGTGTTGTTTGCTTGGATAACTTTTCTCCAGCCATTTATTTTGAGACTATGTTTGTTCTGACTATTCAGGTGCGTTTCTTGTAGGCAGCAGAAGGTTGGATTGAGTTTTTTGATCCATTTAGCCACTCTGTGTCTCTTAACTGGTGCATTTAGTCCATTGACGTTGAGAGAAAGAATTGTCCTGGATTTAACGCCATCTTTATTTCAAAATTTGGTGTGTCTTTTGGGTAGTCTTGTCTTAGATTAGGTCTTTCAGTTTTTCTCTAAGACTGGTTTTGTGTCTGTGAAGTTTCTGAGCTGGTTTTTTGTCTGTGAAACCATGTATTCTTCCATCAACCGGAAAGTGAGTTTTGCTGGGTATAGTATTCTGGGTGAAGCATTCAGTTCATTCAGTCTTGTCACAATATCCCACCATTGCTTTCTGGCATTGAGCGTTTCTGGTGACAGGTCTGCTGTAAATCTCAGGGAAGCTTGCTTGAACATGATTTCCCCTTTTGATCTTGCTGTTTTCAGAATTCTGTCTCTATCTGTGGGATTTGTCATTGTGACTAGGATGTGTCTTGGGGTGGTTTTTCTGGGGTCTCTTTTGGTTGGTACTCTTCGGGCATGCAGGATTTGATCACATATATTCTTTTAGCTCTGGAAGTTTCTCTTTAATGATGTTCTTGACCATTGATTCTTCTGGAAATTTTCTTCCTGGGTCTCTGGGACTCCAATGATTCTTAAGTTGTTTCTGTTGATCTTATCATAGACTTCTATTTTCGTCTGTTCCCATTCTTTGACTAATTTTTCCATTGTCTGCTCATTTGCTTAAGTTTTTTGTCCAATCTCTCCTGCTGTATGGAATTGTTATGTATCTCATCTTCCACAGCACCAAGTCTATTCTCAGCTTCTGATACCCTGTCCCAGAGCTTATCCATTTTGTCATTCACTTCGTTTACTGACTTTTCAGTCCTGTTAGTTGACATGTTATTTCAGTTTGGAGTTTTGTCATTTCTGCCTTCATATTTTCTTGGTTCTTATTAGTGTTCTGTTCAACTCGATCCATGGTTTTCTTGGAGTCTGTTGAGCACCTTCCATATTGCTAGTCTAAAGTCCTTATCTGAGAGGTTGATTAGTTGTTCAGTCATTATCTGGTCCTCAGAATTGTCATCTTCATTCTCTATGTCTGATGCTGGCCTGCGTTGTTTCCCCATTGTCACACTTGTATTGTGGGTTTTTCTACGTGTTGTGGTGGTATTCATTGTCTATATGATGTAGGCAGCACACTCCTCTGGCTCCTCCCTTTCTGGATGGGCTGACTTGCCTCTAAGGGAGGGGAGTCCTCCGTGGATGAAGCCTCACACTGTGTCAAATCTTAGGCCCGAGCATGCAACAGAGAAGACAGTCCAGAGAGAAATGTTTGCTTCTGTGATATAGCGCCGTTCTTAGTGTGATTTTTCCTTCTTGTTGCAATGGAGTTCTTTCCTTAGAAAGAGTGCACGGCCGCGTAGCGAAGCGGAGCGTCCGTGCTCCTCTGAGCCTCTTTTTGCCCCACTCGCAAGAGTTTCACGCAAGAGGACAGTAGACAGACATAGACAGGTCACACTCACAGTCTTTCACAGCTGAGCCCCACTGGGCCGGTGTACTTTCGCGGATTTTCCCCGCCTGGTGTCACACACAGGGAGCCAGCTTTTGCAAAGGATAGCCCGGGAGTAGGTCTTGAGCGACACCATGTGTGACTCCAAAATAAAAAACAAAACAAAACAAAAAGTTTCTCTTTCACTCTATTCCTATTAGCAGTGTCTGTTTCTGGACTTTCTAAAGTAATTCTTAGAGGTCTGAAGTGATATTTCATTTTCATTTTTATTTTCTTAATACTCAGTGAGAATGGTTCATTTTCACCATTTATATGCCTTCTTTAGGTAAACGTCTGTTCAGCTCCTTATTGTAGTTTTTGTTTGTTTGTTTTGTGTTTTGGGCCACACCCAGTGACATTCAGGGGTTACTTCTGGCTCTGCACTCAGAAATCGCTCCTGGCTTGGAGGACCATATGAGATGCCCGGGGATTGAGCCGCCTTCAGTCCTAGGCTAGTGTGCCACCATACCGCTTGTGCCACCACTCTGATCCCTCCTTTTTTTAGTTTTTAATGGATCTTTTGATTTTTAATTCTGTGAGTACTTTATATATCTTGGATATTAGTCTTTCATCATATGTATGGTATTCAAATATTTTTCCCTGTTTGGATGCATTTTTGTTTTAGCCATTTTTACTTTTGTATCATACACAATGATTTTTTTTTCCCTAGCAAGTTGAGAACTGTTTCCTTATTTTTGAATTTGCTCATCCTTTATTTGAGTATTATTCAGCTGCTACTTGTACATTTATGTACATAAGACTAATTATTGGCACACCCGGTCCTGCAGTAAGTGCTATACTTTCCCTGTTTTTTGTTTGTTTGTTTTTTTGGTCACACCAGGCGGTGCTCAGGGGGTCACTCCTGGCTCTATGCTCAGACATCGCTCCTGGCAGGCTCGGGAAACCATATGGGATGGATGCCAGGATTCGAACCACCATCCTTCTGCATGCAAGGCAAACACTTTACCTGCATGCTATGTCTCTGGCCCCTACTTTCCCTGTTTTTACTGGGAATGGGATCTGGGGACTGGAGATCTCTCAATCCCAGGGAGGGGTCCCAGGGGTGGTGGATGGCCAAGGGACCCAGGAAGAAAAATACCCGCAGCCGAATGAGGAACCACAAACCTTGAGGATGCAATCACACACAGGTTTATTTTCTTTCCAGAATTCTGGGGCATCACAGCAAGCCAGGGATTCGATCTGTCCTGAGACCCCAAGTATCCAAATTCACAAACATTTAAGGAAATTCATATAATAATGAGCATACAGGTCAAAGCATTTCATAGGTTTATACAGTTTGAATCATTCAATGGTTTTTTACAGAAAAGGCTCAATTTTCTTTCTGTTCAGCCCTTTCATGACATCATTTACCCCATTCTAGACTGATGGCATCCAGAGATACAGGTTGAACCTTTCAGGTAGTCTCCTAATCTACTGGGTGGAGAACCCGTCTGGAATGTAAAATGATCTCACAAGATCCTAGAAAATCAAAAGTTACACACCGAAACCAAAAGTTAAAAGGTTACACCCCCAAATCAAAGGTCACCTCTTTTCCAGACTCAACACAGTTGCTATTTGTACACTTACGTACATAAGACTAATTATTGGCACAACAGGTCCTGCAGTAAGTGCTAAACTTTCCCTGTTTTCACTGCCTCCATATAACAAAACAATGTTTTTGCAGTCTCGTATAGATCATATAGAATATTATAAACCTCCTATGACTCTCAAGCAAGATACACTAAATATTTTTATTTATTTATTTGAAATTAAATTAAATTTATTTATTTATTTGTGGGTTTTGGGCCACACCTGGCAGCTCCCAGAGGCTTACTCCTGACTCTGCACTCAGAAATCATTCCTGGCAGGCTCGGGGGACCATATGAGATGCCGGGGACCAAACCCAGGTCTGTCCCAGGTTGGTTATGTGCAAGGCAAACGCCCCACTGCTGTGCCGTCACTCTGGCCCCAAATATTTTTAGAAAAAATTGGGAGCCAGAGCAATAACACAGGGTATAGGGTGTTTTCCTTGCTGATCCAGGTTTGATTCCAGGCATCCCATTCAGTCTGCAAGCATCGCTAGGAATGATTTCTGAACGCTGAGGTAAGAGTAATGCCTGAGAGCTACGAGTGTGGTTCAAAACCCAAAACTAGAAAAAATAAACAAAAAACAAAAACAACAAAAATTACACCAGGTAAATAGACAGCTCTTTCAAACCCCAGAATAAAATTTACAAGAGAGAAAAAAGTTTTGAATTTAAATTTTCAACGAGAAGATACAATGGAATTTCTTTGGGATGGAGATTTAAAACTGCTTTTAGGAGGGTCCAGAGAGATAGCATGGAGGTAAGGTGTTTGCCTTGCATGCAGAAAGATAGTGGTTCAAATCCAGGCATCCCATATGGTCCCCCGAGCCTGCCAGGAGTAGTTTCTGAGCATAGAGCCAGGAGTGTCCCCTGAGTGCTGCCGAATGTGATCACACCCACCCAAATATTGCTTTTAGGAAAATTGAATTAGATGTTGGGAATTTCATTGTTAAATATGATTGGATAGTATTGGTAGACAACTTGTTTTCACCCGAAACAAAGACCTTTCCTGGCTTCCTTGCTCCTCCACCTACATGCTTTCTTTGCGTGTGAAAGGCCTCTCTAAATGGGACTAACTCAAGATAATCCTTTTGTCTGTCACTCTCACAACCCCCACCACACCCCCATTGTGGATTGAAGTGCTTAATAAAATGACTGCTGATTATGGCAGGCTCACCTATGAGTTTGGAAGATCCCCTGACCACGTACATGTGTTTCACCCTCTCAAGCTTGACTTGTTTTATTTCCTGTGGTGACCTCTATTCCAGACCCATCTTTCTGTTGTTGGATTATGACACATGGAGCTCCACAGGATAGAAACAAATATTGATTCCTTTATTTCTAGAATTGTATCGTCTGTGATTGATCATTGTTCAAACACTGCTTCCCCGCCCTCACTCCTGCCACCTCAACAGAGTTCCTGTTTCTATTAATATTGGGTGTGATTCTGTGACTTAGTCTTGTCTTGAGGTGGGTAGGGTGTAGCTTCTTGTCCCTTGACTTTGTTCTCATCCATACTACTTGCTTTGGTTAATGGATGTTGGCAGAGATGACTCAACTGAGAAGGAGGACTGAGAATGAGTTTGTGAAGCTGGGCTTGTCCTCTTCTTTCTCCTGTCTTCTCCAGTAAAGCTTCTTTTGTGGATAGAAAACATGGGGGAGACAGGGTTTGTGGAGAAAGTATAACTTTCCCTCTTGGTCTAACTTTTTCACCAGTGAAGGCCTACTTGGCATAGACAAAGAGATGCCACCAGCCCTATGAGGTAGCTGACAAGGTTACACCAGAACTCTACTTAATCTGTGCAGTGTGAGAATTGTCCTTCCTCCTGAGTTTTCAGGGTGTCATAGTTGTTGGGCAGAAGTGAGGGTTTTTTTCTTTGTGAAAAAAGAAAAGTTAGTCCTGCTCTCTGCCCACTTTTCCTAGATCCTTTGCATAAATAAAATTTTGGGCGAGGACAAATAGCGAAGCAAAGTAATTTTATTTAGGAAATATAAAAAATGAGAAGAGGGAACCCCACAAATTAAAAGAAAGAAATTAAACATTTCGAGTAGCAATGCTGGTGAGCCCAGAAATGGAATGTGTACCACTTACATTTTTTTTTTTTTGATTTTTGGGCCACACCCGGTAACGCTCAGGGGTTACTCCTGGCTATGTGCTCAGAAGTTGCTCCTGGCTTGGGGGACCATATGGGACATCGGGGAATCGAACCGTGGTCCGTCCAAGGCTAGCGCAGGCAAGGCAGTCACCTTACCTTTAGTGCCCGGCCCCACCACTTACTTTTTCAAAGTTAATAAAAATTTTTTTAAGTGCCCTGGCTTAGGGGGGTTGTTATGTAAATAAGAGTCAATTACTGGTATTGTCAAGGAAAAAAGACTAGGAATGTCTAGGGTTCTTCTTTCATATTATAATTATTATAATTATATATATATATATATATATATTAAGTTTTTGGGTCACACCCTGCAGCACTCAGGGGTTACTCCTGGCTCTATGCTCAGAAATCGCCCCCGCAGGCTCTGGCAGGGGATTTGAACCACTGTCCTTCTGCATGCAAGGCAAACGCCTTACCTCCTCCTGCTACCTCTCTGGCCCCCTATTTTATATTCTTATGCTGAAGGTCCTCTTCCCCTGAGGGGTCCCAGTGTTTTCTTTTGGACTAATGTTTATTCAATCTTTTTTTATTTTGGTTTTTGGGTCACACCCGGTTGCACTCAGGGGTTACTCCAGGCTCTGTGCTCAGAAATTGCTCCTGGCAGGATATGGGATGCCGGGATTCAAACCACTATTCATCCTGAATTGGCTGTGTGCAAGGCAAATGCCCTAAAACTGTGCTATCTCTCTGGTCCTGCTTATTCAGACTTAATAGACCTCAATTCCTATATCTCCAAAGAGGTCCAAACTTCAGTGAAGATCACGTTTAATTGAAGCCACATTCATAGCAGGACTGCACCATTGAGCTTAACCTAGGTTGGCTAACCCTGGCTGCCTGCAATTATAGTTGTACATCCTGGAGCAATTTGTGGTTTCTTGTTAAGCAGCAATAGCTGACTCATCTGTCATTGTTATGAGTAAACTTGGATATGCTGTGCAACTGAGTATAATCTGAGCTGAGGAACAAAGCAGGATAAATTTTTCACTCAAGGCATAAAGTATGAATAGTTTTCTTCATCTGCACACATTTCGAGTTTCTGAATCAAACACCCATTAGTAGTTACCTGGGGAAGTAGAATTCTGCATCTAGTGTCCAGCACCTGCAGACAGACAATTTAAAATATTTATGATTGATAATAGACTGCCTGAATGAATCTCAAAGGTAATAGGGAATGAAGGAAGATTTGCTAAAGACTACTGTCTGGAACGCTGAACTACTTTAGTATTTCTTTTCTTTTTTGTTCAGGCCGCATGTAGTTGTCTCAGGGCTTATTCCAGATTCTGTGCTTCGGCTCACCCTTGGCAGGAGTCCATATGTAGTGGATCCAACCCTGGTCAGTTGGATGCAAGCATGCTCTTTACCATTGTACTAGCTCTCCAACCTCTCTTCCTCTCTTTTTGGATGAACAAAGTGCTCAGGAGATCTTTTGGCTCCTTCTTGGGCCTACAGTTCAATGCAAGGGCCTGAGTGTATACTGCTTGAACGCTTCAGTGCTGAAAAACATCTGGTCACCCCTGCAGTACTCAAAGGTCCTCAAGGGCTGCATCCAGTCATGCTCAGGAATTCTAAGATTGCACCTGGTGATACTCAGGGGACCATGTGCTGAGCATGAGCATTAACTCCTGTATAGTCTCTGGTTCTGCTTTGCTATTTCTCCCACAATCTCCTCTAAGAACAATTGATTAACTAACCATGTGCTGAGTTTATTAGGTTAAGAGAAGAACAGAGATGATAGGTCATTAGGATGTTCTATTGTTCTATTTTGCCCTTATTTTATGTTAAGAAGGAAAAATACTCTTATGAGAAGAACAGGGTCTGAACTGGCCTGTGGAGTAGACAGGTGGTCACCGTGCTTCATTTTCCCTTCTCTATAATTGGTGGTCCGGCTCCACACAATCTTTGCTTGAGATAATGAGGGGAGTAAGCATTGGTAAGGAAGGTCAGGGACAGAGAAAGGTTGTGGGAAGTTCAGTTTTACTCTGGAAAGAGACAGGGCCAGCTGGGAGCCAGGAGAGGTGTTGGCCATCCAATTGACATTCCTTATCTTTTCCCCTCCTGTGGCACAGTAGGATATTTTATAGCCCAGGTTCTTTATGGCTTCATTAAGCAGCAAAAACAAACACAGAACACATGATCTTTCAGGCAATTGGGATCTACCTCTCACAGCTGCTGGCCCTCTTCAGCCCTGTATACTCACCCTGAGAGGGCCTCCTAGAAGACCACACCTCCACCTGCTGCCTGACTCTGAGGTCTGGGGTTCCTGTCACACATTTTCTTTCTAGGTGGTTTTCAGCACAGCTGGAGGTATGGTTAAAAAAAAAACAAAAAACCTAAACACTACCACCCTTCAAAATCCAAACAAAACCACAAATGAAAAAGAAATATGGTTGTCTTAGGATGCTCCGAAACTTGTTTAGGTAATTAATGAGCTACTCCTGAAATGTATTTATTGCTTCCCAGCTTTAAACAGTCTATATATCAACTATATCTTTTCTATGGCAATAAGTACAAATGATGCACCTTTTGCATGAGTAAGAATTTTCTGATGTGCTTCATGCAGCCAGATCCCTGCAAACCTACGTACGTTTTAGGCTCTCCATTTTGGGTTGAACACACACACACACACACACACACACACACACACACACACACACAACTTCTCAGCTATGCAGGATCTCTACTTGGTTATGTTTACTCTGCTCAGTCAGGTGCTGTCAGTGTAGCATCTTTGGATGTTAGTATAATCAAGACCTCTATAAAGGTTACAAGGATAGAAAGCTGGAGCATGGTCATAGACTGAGAGGAGACATTGAAATTGTACCTTATCATATGAAATAAGTTCCTAGTTGACATGGTGCATGAGTGGGGGGGCCAGGAGGGAACTAGCTAGTACCAGGAATGGAACAATGTACCAGGGATGGCTAAGATGTCCTATGTTCCACCTGGTATAGCAGCTGAATTGGCTTCAATACCTGATTAAATAATATCAATCTGGTTATTTCCCCAAGATTTAGTAACTTTCTGCATAGATTAAAGGTGAGTTCAGGGGGGATGTTCATCTGCTACGTTTTGACCTGAGGGACTAACCTCCAAAGTTTTCCAAGGATTGCAAGAGAGCTACTTTATCACTTTCATAGAAAGAGAAAATTCCATAGAAAGAGGAAATTATGTTATGTTCTTTTCTTTTAGCATCTATTATCCTGGTGTAATTTCATAAAGAGCATAATTAAATTCTCATAAAGGGTTAATCAAAAGTAAATGTGCAGTCTGGAAATATCCTTATTATGTAATACTTATGGTATTGTGACTGAGAATAGAGTTATAGGTTTGGAATATACTTAAATGAGACCTAAGACTATATTTTCATATTTTGATTATTACATAAGTCATAAACTTCTATTGATGTTGGAGTAATCAGTCTTTACACTAAATTGGTATGGCGTATCAGACTTTCTTGTCTTACATTATATATTACCTCAGCAGAAGTCCAGCCATAAAAGGGGTCCACTTTTTTTTTTTTTTTGGTTTTTGGGCCACACCCGGTGGTGCTCAGGAGTTACTCCTAGCTTTCTGCTCAGAAATAGCTCCTGGCAGGCACGGGAGAACATATGGGACACCGGGATTCGAACCAACCACCTTAAGTCTGGGTCGGCTGCTTGCAAGGCAAACACCGCTGTGCTATCTCTCCGGTCCCAAAGGGGTCCACTCTTTTAAGAAAGACCTTAATTGATTATTATTGGCTGACTGGTCCTATACCACCTCCCCCCCCCATAAGGTGGGTAAAGTCAGTGTGGACAGTCTGTGGCAGTTTGAAAAGGCAGTTGGAATAGCATTCTGATCGAACTGTTTTTACTCCTGACTATAGCTTCTCTTTCTGATCATCTGCAGCATCTTCTGAACTGGTTATCCTTGACTTTGTACACTTGCTTTCCCTCTACATGGCCTTACCTTTTCTCCCTCTCTTTCTCTTTTTGTCTCCCGGCTTAGGGGTTTGTCATAGAACCTGGGCTCCTCTATTAAAAAAAATACTTGAAAAAAAATAAACTTGGGCCGGGTAGGTGGCGCTGGAGGTAAGGTGTCTGCCTTGCAAGCGCTAGCCAAGGAAGGACCGCGGTTCGATCCCCCGGCGTCCCATATGGTCCCCCCAAGCCAGGGGCGATTTCTGAGCACATAGCCAGGAGTAACCCCTGAGCGTCAAATGGGTGTGGCCCAAAAACCAAAAACCAAAAAAAAAAAAGAAAAAAATAAACTTGAATGGGGGCCGGAGAGATAGCATGGAGGTAATAAGGGGTTTGCCTTTTATGTAGAAGTATGGTGGTTCGAATCCCGGCATCCCATATGGTCCCCTGAGCCTGCCAGGAGCGAGTTCTGAGCATAGAGCCAGGAGTAACCCCTGAGCGCTGCCGGGTGTGACCCCAAAACCAAAAAACCAAACCAAAACAAAACAAAACAAAACAAAAACCTTGAAGTATTTGGTCAGAATCTTGCTTGTGAGCCCCTGTGAACCCAGCAGTGCGGGCCCATCTCTGGTAGCTTGGATCTCTGTCAAGACTTATCCATGATGGCTTCCCCTTTTATGAAGCAAAAACCCACCTGAGTGAGAACCTTTAAATAGGCTCTCTACCCCAACCTCTTCTCCACTCATTGGCGTGGTCCTATGTTCCCAATAAAGACTTTGGTCCTGGCTGGCTTCCCTCTCTCTCTCTCAATGTGGTGGAAAGGTCCTCAGATTCGTGTTTCATCTTTCTCCATCCTGATTTTGATTATTTCCTGTGGCGGCCTTATTCCAGACCCACTTCCCCTTTTTCCTTGGGATTAGGGCGTGAGGATTTATTCATACTCACACACTCTTTACAATGAACTGTTGCTTGCAACCAGAATCCTGCAACCAGAACCTGTTTTTTGAGTGGGTCTTGGCTCACGGACTTATTTTGGCCCAGGACTCCACCAATAGCAACAGAACATTCCCACCACCTCCCTGGCTGACAACAACCGACAGATCACCTTGTTGGCTGAAGCAGTAATCTAAATTCTACCCACTTTGGACTGATTAAAAAGAAAAAAAGGGGAATATGTATATTTCTTTACACTGTATCTTTATTGAGATGCAATTTTTTCTTTGGACATATTTGTAGAAAATTTAAGGGGATATGTGTATTTCTCTATATGTAATCTCCTGGGGAAGTGCTTATTGAGAAGTGTCAGTGATTATTGAGAATGACATTAGCTGAGGGATAGATACTACAACTTAGCCATAGTTCCCTGGAGCTCCAAAGCACCTTGAGACATTATCCTTTTCCTTTCTGCATGGTCCAAGTAAAATGAGGAAATCTTATGTAAGAGAGGTGTTTCTGTTTAATAGGGATAAGAGCTCCAAAACAGGCAACTTTTTCTCTTTTATTTCCCCAGTTTTTACGGTGTCTATGAAAAATACTATCACCCCTTTTAATTCCTTTCTCATATTTATGCATTTTAGTAAACTGAGGAGGGTAAGATGTTGGACTAATCAGTTTTTACCCTAAATCGGTATGGTATATCAGTCTTAACCCTTATCCACTCTGGCTTCCCCTTTTTATATATCAAAAAGCCAACTGGGTGAAAAAACCTCTGGATAGGCTTTTTTCCCAACCTATTCTCCACCCATGGGGGTGGTTCTAGCTTCCTAATAAAGACTGTGGTCCTGGTGGACTTCCCTTTCTCTCTTGATGTGGTGGAAAGGTTCTTGGATCTGTGTTTCTTCTCTCTCCAGCCTGGTTTGAATTATTTCCTGCAGTGGCCCTGTTCCAGACCAACTTCCTCTTTTCTCTCAGGATTGGGATGTGAGGTTTTATCCACTCTTCCACACTTCATGTGTGTTCTTCACAAAAACAATAAAGGTCAATTCTCTCTAAGGAACCTATACATTTAAGTATTTGAGACCCTGGATGGGCTCTTCTCAGCCACATGTTCCCAACAAACTGAGGCAGAGAGATAGAGTGGCAGCTGGGCCCTCTTTGTGACTCAGAAGAGCCATTTTTACACCTAGGTCAACACTCAGAGTATTCACTCAATGGCAGAACATTACTTCCAGTCACTCAGCCACACAAGAACACACAATAAACAACTCCAGACTGCAAAGGTCACAATGAGAAAGCAACATAGAACTATGAAGACTCAACTAATATCAGCAAGCTATATAACTTCTCTGATAAGGATTTTAGAGAGGAAATGTTGAGGATGTTCAAGGAACTCAAAGAAAACATGGAATGTACAGTCAATAAGACACAAGAATATGAGAAAACGTTAAGCAGAAATTACAGAACTCAAAAACTTGGTAGGCAAAATGAAAAACTCACTGGAAGGCCTCAGCAGCAGAGTAAGAACTGCTTAGGACAGAATTACTGAGCTTGAATATGAGCTACATCACACTTCCAGACAACAGAAGAAGATGGAAAAGAGTCACAAAATAAATGAACATCTGACAAGAGAATTTTGGAATGAATTAATGAGGAATAGCATAAGACTCATTGGTGTTCCCAAGGGCCAGGACAACAACTCCTATGAAGAAGCAAAAATCAAAGGTATCATTGCTGAGAAATTCTCAGTACTGGAGAGCAAATGTACCCACATCCTTGAGGTCTAAGTGGTACTAGATATAAAAGATCCAAATAAAAATATTCCAAGATACATCCTAATCATAATGATGAAAACCATAGATGTAGGATACTGAAAGAAGAAAGATGAAATAAGGAAACCAGGTATGAAGGAACATACTTAATATTTACAGTATATTTAACAAAGGCAATGATGTGATATAGTGAAAAAAAATCAAGTAAATGCCTCTTCAAAAATACATTACATGGCTAGACTGTCATACAGATTTGAAGAACAATATACAACTTTATAGATACATAGCAGCTCAGGAATTTATAGATTCAAATCCAACTTTAAAAGAACTGAAAAGGTACTTTAGGAGAAGACAAACTCTAAAAGGACACCAAACTTCTACAAAAAGATGGTACAAAATTTCATGGTAATCACCTCTCTCAATGTCAAAGAACTAAATGCACAAATTAAGAGACATAGAGTGAGAAAATGGATTACAAATAAACACAACATTCTGTTATCTTCAAGAAACACATTTGAATAGTCAAAATAAACATGGACTCAAAGTCAAAGGGTTTGAAGATAATCTTTCAAGGAAAACAGTTCCTCAAAAAGGGCTGGGGTGGACCTACTAATATTCGATGACATACTTTAGGCCAGGGGTTGACAAACAAGTTTGACACAAAGAGCCAAAATTTAAACTGTGAGAGTCAGAGAGCCACACCACACAGTGACCTGCCAAAACAGACAAAACACTCATAAAAAGCATAAACTTTTAACAATAATATATTAAACACATTGCATTTTGCCATTTTGAGTGAGGGTAAAAATCCTGTTTGCCACCCCTGCTTTAGGCTCTAAAAAGATTATAAGATACACAGAAAGTCACTTCTTAAAAATTAAGGGATCTATACATAAGGAAGAAATCACACCTTTAAACATATATGAACCCAATGAGGGGAAAGCAAAATACTGAAAACAACTGCTAATATATTTAAAGAAAGACATCAGTAACAACACAATAGTAGTTGGAGACCAACACTGCTCTATCACCCTTTGCTAGATAAAACAGGCTAAAACTCAGAAAGAAATACTGGCTTTGAAAGAAGAAATAAAAGGAGGGGCTTGGTGATAGTAAACTATAAAGAACTTTTTCATCTTTTAAAAAGCCAAATAAACATTCTTCAATGGGAAATTTTTCAAGATTGACCATATGGTGGGGCCATAAAATGTACCTCCATAAAACTAAGGATAGAAAATTGTATCAACTATCTTTTCAGATAATTATGCACTGAAAATAGAAGTAAATTACAAATGAAAATTGAGAAGTGAGTAAACACATGGATAAATAAAATAGCTTACAGAATGGGTCAGGTTGGACATTTATAGATAGCTGGAAACAAATGAGAATGAGGACATGAACTATCAGAATTTGGCGTCACATAAAATCATCATTTTTTTTTGTTTTTTTGGTTACCACCCTGGTGACACTCAGGGGTTACTCTAGCTCTGCACTCAGAATTCACTCCTGGCCAGGCATGGGGGACAATATGGATTCGAACCACCATCCATTCTGAATTGTCTGCTTGCAAGGCCAAACACCCTATCGCTGTGCTATCTCTGCCCCCAAATCATTATTTTTTTACACTTAACAAGATTATTTATTGTTTTACACTTAACAAGATTATTTATTGTTAAGTGTAATATAAATATGGAACTCTGTTTTTAAGATGTACAAACACAGAGAATATAATTTTTCTTTTATTTAAACATTGTGATTACAAAAGTTGTTCATAATTGAGTTTCTTTCTTTCTTTTTTTTTGGTTTTTGGTTTTTTGGGCCACACCCGGCGGTGCTCAGGTGTTACTCCTGGCTGTCTGCTCAGAAATAGCACCTGGCAGGCACGAGGGACCATATGGGACACCGGGATTCGAACCAACCACCTTTGGTCCTGGATCGGCTGCTTGCAAGGCAAACGCTGCTGTGCTATCTCTCCGGGCCCTGAGTTTCTTTCATACAATGTATTCCACTCTTCACTAGTGCACATTTCCTGCCACCAATGTCCCCAGTTTCCCTTCCTTCTACCTTTCCCCCTGTCTGTCTCTGGGGCAGGTATTTTACTCCTCTCTCTCCTTTCCTCATCCTCTCATTCACTTTACCTTTTTTGTTCCTTTTAGACACTGTAGTTTGCACTATTGTTCTGTTTGCTTTTTTTTTTTTTTTGGTCATGCCTGGCAACGCTTAGGGATTATTCCTGGCTCAATGTTCAGAAATCACTCCTGGCAGGCTCAGTGGACCATATGGTATGCCAGGTTTTGAACCACCATCCTTCTGCATGCAAGGCGAACTCCTTACCTCCATGCTATTCCTCCGGTCCCAGTTTGCACTATTGTTAATTAAAGGGTACTATGCATATCACTTTATTTCCATTAAGTAGCCACTTATTGTCCAGAGTAATCAGTTCCAATTATAGTGGTTTCTACCCTAACTGCACTACTCCACTATTTGTTGTAGGATTGCTACTATGGAGTGATCTTATTGGTCCTCATCTCTATTAATCTGGATATAGATATAATAATAGTAATAATATATAATACACATATTATTATATATTAATATATAATTATATTATAATAATTATTCCTGGCTCTACACTCAGAAATCACTTCTGGCGGGCTCAGGGGACCATATGGGATGTGGGGATTCAAACCACCTCCTTCTGCATTCAAGGCAAATGCCCTACCTCGTTGCTTTACTTTCCTTCAAACAAAACCACATAACTCCAATTATCGAGCTCCACCTCTCAAATAGAGGGAGAAACAAGGGAGGATACCAGGACCAAACAGTTATATGATCACTAATAGTAAGCTAGACAAAGAGGGGACCAACTACTCTAGCAACCCAGAGGGTGCTGGTGGGGGATATGGTTGCAGGAACAGAATGGGGACGGGGGAGGACAAATTTGGTGGTGGGTATTCCCCTGATTCAATGTTAATATGTACCTAAAATACTACTGTGAAAGATATGTAAGCCAATATGATAAAAAAAAAAAACACAAACAGGTATAGTGGCTGGAGCAGTGGCACAAGTGGTAGGGTGTTTGACTTGCATTGTGACTAACCAAGGATGGGACTGTGGTTGGATCCCTTGGCGTCCATATGGTCCCCCAAGCCAGGAGCGATTTTCTGAGCGCAATGGCCAGAAGTAACCCCTGAGCATCACTGGGTGTGACCCCCCTTACAAAAAAAAACCACCAACAAATATATTGGTTTAGAAAAAAAGAACTTGAAGCATTTGATTGCTCTCCAAACCTGTGTTCTCCTTGAACACTATTTCACAGTTTTGTCTCTGTGTTTTATTGGTCTCGTATTTTCACTCTGGAAAACTTATTTCCACTCTTGAGTTCTCTCTTGAATACAAATATCTCACTTTCTCTCCCCTCACATCTTTTTTTTTTTTTTTTTTTTTGGTTTTGGGCTAGCCTCGGTGACAATGCTCAGGGGTTACTCCTGGCTATGCGCTCAGAAATCGCCCCTGGCTTGGGGGGATCATATGGGATGCCGGGGGATCGAACCGTGGTCCGTCCTATGCTAGCGCTTGCAAGGCAGACACCTTACCTCTAGCGCCACCTTCCAGGCTCCCATTTACATCTTTCTAAATAAGAAAACAGTCTTGTTTCACACACATAAACAAAATATTTACCGTTTAAGAATCTTCTTTTTATTCTTGGTATTCTAAAATTCTCCACTGTGTGGAGCAGCACTTTCAATATACCTCTTTGGAAGTTTCTTTTTTATTATTTCTCACGTCTTGTGCTGGTTTTGTTCCCCCCCCCCCACCCCACAAACCCATCTTCTATATTGTACCCTGGCCTTCTCAATGCTTTGGGTGGCTGGATGGCTTCTTTGCTGGCTGCATTTCAGTTGTATTTGGCCAATGGCAGGAACCCAAGAAACTGTAAGTAAAAACAGAGACTGTGTATTCTTTCCATGTGACTCTGGAGAGGTGGCATACATACCTCTGGATTATCATGGGTCAATAGGCAACTGAGCTTTTTCTCTGGCTTCAAGGATATCTTTTTCATTTTCTCTACTGTTTCTTTTCTTTTTCTGATATATATGTGTGGGATTCAGCTGGGATATATGACTTGCTTTGTACTAAGGAATGAGCGCTGGTGGTACTTAAAGAGCTTTTTGTAGTACCAGAAATTCTAAGTGAGATAATTGCAATGCAGAATCTGTGCTACTTCTGGATCATCTCTCTTGTCCTTCTTCTGTGTCTTTCAGCATAGGGTCATAGTTGCTTCTAGTAGTCTCTTCATGCAACACTCGTTCTTGTATTTTCTATTAACCCTCCATTTCCTTCATGCCTCCGTTTCCATGAATGTGTATTCATTTGAATATTTGGTTCTGAATTCTACTTCCTGATTAGTCTATGCTGAAATGCCAAATATCTTTATTTTCTTGGTTCGGGTTCCTGGAAATATTATTTGTTAGATGAGCATTTGCAATAATCAATTATGTCTTTTAATTTTGCTCCTAGAATTTCTATTTTTCCTAGTTTAGTGTTTTTGCTCTTTTCTAAACATATTCTCCTTATCTTTTTTTTTTTTTTTTTTTTTTTTTTGGCCACAACCGGTGGTGCTCAGGGGTTACTCCTGGCTGTCTGCTCAGAAATAGCTCCTGGCAGGCACGGGGGACCATATGGGAGACCGGGATTCAAACCAACCACCTTTGGTCCTGGATCGGCTGCTTGCAAGGCAAACACCACTGTGCTATCTCTCTGGGCCCTATATTCTCCTTATCTTGTCCTCTCATTCCTTCCAGTGAAATATTTTTTCAATTTCAGACATCAGGGGCCAGAGAGATAGCCTGGAGTCAGGGCATTTGCCTTGCATGCAGAAGGATGGTGATTCGAATCCCAGAGTCCCATATGGTCCCCCGCGCCTGCCAGGAGCAATTTCTGAGCATAAAATAAAACCAAAAACTAAATCAATTTCAGATATCATACATTTTCAAGAATTCTTTTTCTTTCTCTCTTCTCTTTCTCTCTTCTCTTTCTCTCTTCTCTTTCTCTCTTTCTCTCTTTCTCTCTCTCTTTCTTTCTTTCTTTCTTTCTTTCTTTCTTTCTTTCTTTCTTTCTTTCTTTCTTTCTTTCTTTCTTTCTTTCTTTCTTTCTTTCTTTCTTTCTTTCTTTCTTTCTTTCTTTCTTTCTCTTTCTTTTTGGTTTTTGGGTCACACCCAACAGTACTTATTTTTCCTGATGGCTGTATAGTATTCCACGATGTATATGTACCACAGTCTTTTGGCCATTTGTATTTCTTCTTATTTCTTCTCCCCATTTTATGATGGGGTTATATGTTTTATTCTTGTTAAGCTCTGTCAGTACCTTGTATATCTTAGCTGATGGGTATTGGGTGAATAGTTTCTCCCATTCTGTGGGTGGCTTTTGTATTCTAGTCATTATTTACTTAGAGGTGCAGAAGCTTCTCAGCTTAATATAGTCCCATCTGTTAATCTCTGCTTCCACTTGTTTGGAGAGTGCTGTTTCCTCCTTGAAGATGCCTTTAATGGGGCTGGAGAGATAGCATGGAGGTAAGGCGTTTGCCTTTCATGCAGGAGGTCATCAGTTCGAATCCCGGCGCCCCATATGGTCCTCTGTGCCTGCCAGGAGCAATTTCTGAGCGTGGAGCCAGAAATAATCCCTGAGCACTGCCGGGTGTGACCCAAAAACCACAAAAAAAAAAAAAAAAAAAAAAAAGAAGATGCCTTTAATGTCAATGTCATCGAGTGTTTTACCTACGTATTCTTCTATATACCTTATGGTTCCGGGTCTGATATTAAGGTCTTTAATCCATTTGGATTTGACCTTTGTACTTAGTATTAGATGAAGGTCCAAGTTTGCTTTTTTGCATGTGGCTGACCAGTTTTCCAAGAGGCTTTCCTTACTCCATTTTGCATTTCTTGCCCCCCTTTCAAAGATTAATTAATTGTATGTCAGGGGAACATTCTCTGAATACTCAAGTCTATTCCATTGATCTGAGGGTCCTCTTGATTCTTATTTGTGGCTCATTCAGCTCGATGCATTCTTTCTTTGAGTTCTATGAACATCCTTCATATTTCTTCTCTAAACTTCTTATGTGAGAGGCTAACCAAGTGGTTGGCACTTTTTGGATTATCAGAGCTGCCATCCTCATTCTCTATGCATAGTGTTGGGCTGCGTTGTTTCCCCATTATCATGCTTGTAGTGTGATATTTTTTGCATGTTGTGCTGGGATTATTGACTAGGAGATATGCCTGTCAGCATAGCAGCCAGGCTCCTCTGGCTCTGCCCGTCCTGGGCAGGGCTGGCTCACCTGCTGGCTTCCACAGGCTCTTCTGGGTGGGGTTGATCCCAGTATCCTTCAGGCACAGATTTTGATTGGCAGCTGCGTTGAAGAGCTAGTGATGGGAATCAGGCTCTGCCCTTTGTTTATTTCAATTTCTTTTGGCCAGTTATTTAATTAATGAAAAACTTATTTTCTGCAGCATCAGTAAGAGTGCTTTGAATTTCTAAATAACTTTATTTGTTTGATGCTGTCATCCCTTTAGGAACACACCAATTTAACAGAATGGACAGCTAACAATAAGAGCTTCCTAAACCTTCTGTCATTGTATTATTGACTTCATTGGAGATACAATAATTTTCACAAATGTGCTTGCTACTGCATTTTTCTTTCTTTAAATTTTTTTTAATCTTTTTCTTTTCATTATTTTCATTTTTGTTTTTATTTTCTTTCTATTATTTTAAAAATAACTTTGCTCTCACTTATTTGGTAACAAATGTATTATGGTCAGCTATGTCAACTATGTGATGCATTTTCCTTAAAGTAAAAAAAAAAAGTATATGCTCCAATATACTGTTATCTTCAAGATTAGAAAAGTAGGGGCCAGCGAGGTGGCTCTAGAGGTAAGGTGTCTGCCTTGCAAGCGCTAGCTAAGGAAGGACCGCGGTTCGATCCCCTGGTGTCCTATATGGTCCCCCCAAGCCAGGGGCAATTTCTGAGCGCTTAGCCAGGAGTAACTCCTGAGCATCAAACGGCGTGGCCCGGAAAAAAAAAAAAGATTAGAAAAGTAACTTAATTTGTTTTTGCTATTGGCCACACCAGTAACTCCAAGATGATCAAGGAATACTCCAGACTCTGCACTCAGAAATTTCTCCTGGCAGACTGTATGTTGTCCAAGGGAATTGAACCTGGGTCAGCTGCCTGCAAGATAAGTGCCCTACCTGCTGTACTATTGTCTGGCACCAGGAAAAAAGTAGCATTATTTCCCCCAAAGAGCTGATACTCTTTTCTTTTAACTCAAGTCTTCTACAAAAACAACAACAGGACAGATACCCGGGTACTCTCTCTTTACGTGGCATATTTATTGGCTGCTTTTAGAATGAAGGCGTGAGAGAACTCCAGAGACTTTCTATGGAGGTTGGTTGTGTGGGCTGATCCAAGAATGAGCAGGAGTAAAAACAAGAAGCAAGAATTTTGCCCAAACCCATAACTTCAGCGAGCCTAGGTGGTAGAAACAATATTTATACAAGAGCTGTGATCTACAGTGCTACTCACAAAAATGAAGAAGTTAAGTAGAGGAATCTAGGGGGGAAAGGGAAATGAGAGTACCCTGGGAGGGTTTGAAGAGAAAGAGAGTAATTTTAGATGCGCATTTCAGTTGAATATGTAGGGACTCTGTGGACTAATGCGCAGCATGTTGTTGGGCCATAAGGTTTGAAACTGGATGAGGTTTGAAATAAGAATTTTTGGGGACTATTTATTAGATTTTCTGGACCAGGAGAAGCTTTGGGGATAGACAAGCATACAGGGTAATAAGAGCATAATAGTAAACAGAGTTCTCCAAGGAGTATTTCTGGTAGAACAGTGTCAGGAGTCTCGAACCTCATCTCATTCCTTCTCAAAAACTACCCAGGAGGTGGCTTTTATTTATTTATATATTCATCTAGTTATCTATTTATTTTGGATTTTGGGTCATACCCAACAGTAGACAGGGCTTATTTACACTCCAAGGAAAGTGCTTTGTACTATCTCTCTGGCCCTTGATGTGACTTTTGTTATTTATTCCATTTGTATAGGAGAGAAACTAAGACTGACAAATTGATTCTCAAGCCTAGTTTGACCACTTTGCACACTGGCTGTCAGGATGATGGAAATAATAGAGAAGTGGACCTGATTATGAATCTCAGTACACTGATTCTTCCTGACCCTCGTCTTTCCCATCAGGCCAATGGGGATATTGATCTTGCAGTGGAGGAGAGGTCAAACTACAGGCTGTTGAGGACTAAACACACCAAGGGATTAGTGTCCCTTTTTGGTTCCAGGATGATTTGTGTGAAACATTCCTAAGGGGGTGGGAAATGAGATTTGTCACTAAGTTATTATGGAGTGTCAATGATCAGTCTGAGAAATCCAACCACTTTTATAGCACACAGAAAACCTATAAAGCTCCTCACCCAGAGACTGTGGAATTCAGCCTGGCTAGCCTACATGACCTTCCAAGCTTGGAATGTCACTGATACATGGGAAATTACAGCTCCATTTCTTATTGTGGGCTCTCTCTTTTTTTGCTTTTACTTTTGTTTGTGGGCCACTCTTGATGGTACTCAAGTTTATGTCGAGCTTTGTACTCAGGGATACTCCCGGCAGTGCTAAGGTGACCATATGGGGTGCTGGGGACTGAATCTCGGTCAGCCTTGTGCAAGGTAAGTTGTACTATCACTCAGACTCCAGACAGCTTTCTTGAGAAGCTTCAGAGGTCTGACTGTGCTAGATGTAGGCTTCTGCTGCCACGAGGGGGTGTTGTTTCATTTCCCAGCAAAGGTAAAGAAGCTGGCAGGCTCCTTGTATTGGTTAATTAGGCACTTCTGAAATAAAGAGCTCCCTCCCCTTCTCAGGGCTACTTATTGTGCTGCTGGAGAATGGCTTGGATTTTCAGTCGAGGTCCCATTCCTACCATGATTTATGTAACTGAGAAAAATGGCTCTATTTCCCCGAGCCTTAGTTTTCTCATCTGTAAAATGGGTCTCTCATACGTTAATAGGTAAGCATGAGACTGGAATCAAAAGTCTCAGAAAGACAGAATCACGCTTAGGTCATGTAAAACACACTTCCTTGTTTCCTTGTGGGAAACTGCCTCTGTGAGTAGGCTCACCCTGGGCTTTGGGGACAGAGACAAAACTCTGAGCAATAGATGGAAAGTGAAGAGACCAGGATGCAAGCATGCAACTAGGCTGTGCCAGATGCTTTGCAGCAGAGCACAGAGGCTTGCAGGAAAGCATCATGGCACATGAGATCCTGGAATGGAAGCATGCAGGAGCACAATAAGACTCCCAGGAAGTTAAGTTAGGTAACAGAGCAATTTAGAATGAGGAAATGGATGTGCAAACCTTAGGTAATTGGGAAACTGTCAGCTGTAAATTTGAGGGAGTTCTTCAGTCTTTGAGTTACATTTGGTTTCTTAATAAAACAGGAATAAAAGTTCTTGCCTCTTGGAACTGTTGTGATGACGAAATAAGGTAATATTGACAGTGTTCATCCTGTCATAAATGATATAGTCTCCCTTGTAGAAAAGGCCACTGATATTTAGGGAGTCCCTTGGAAGCATTTGTGTTCCTCTCAGGAGGTTGTTCAAGCATACATGAATGTTAACACAGGACCTCAATGCGGTGTCATCTTCGCCAAGTCCTACAAGACTCCCTCCTTGCAAGTGTTTTCTCATGAATCCTTACTTCAATGCCCTTACTTCCAGGACCTAGTGGGGGACTCTTTGAGGGGACCACCGTCATCTCTGGAAGCTCCTTGGCTGCTATTCTCCAGCCACACTGCCTGTCTGTGTCTCTAGGAACCAAAATACCTCCAACCTCAGGGTCTTTGCCATTGCCCTTACTTTGCCTTCTGCCTGGACTATCTACTCTCATCCTTTTATTCTCAAGCATCTCTCTCATTCTCTGCAAGAACTTGTTTACTTGGTTATCTGTCTCTGGTTTGTCCTCTTCCCCAAGGCTGGGTGACACAAGGACAGAGACCATTTCTCTGTGCCAGCAAGAAAACACGGCTCTTAGGAAGATGTGCAGGTGGAATTTATGAAAAAGTGAGGTTGGGGGTGGGAGGGGGTGAGAGAAGAGAAGAGAAGAGAGAAGAGGAGGAGAGGAGAGGAGAGGAGAGGAGAGGAGAGGAGAGGAGAGGAAAGGAAAGGAGAGGAGAAGAGAGAGGAGAGAAGAGAGAAGAGGAGGAGAGGAGAGGAGAGAGAGAAAGGAGGAGAGAAGAAGAGAAGAGAGAGGAGAGGAGAGAGGAGAGAAGCGAGAGGAGAGAGTGAGAGAGGAGAGAAGAGAGGAGAGAAGAGAGGAGAGAGGAGAGAGGAGAGAGGAGAGAAGAGGAGGAGAGGAGAGGAGAGAGAGAAAGGAGGAGAGAAGAGAAGAGAGAGGAGAGGAGAGAGGAGAGAAGCAAGAGGAGAGAGTGAGAGAGGAGAGAGAGGAGAGAAGAGAGGAGAGAGGAGAGAAGAGAGGAGAGAGGAGAGAAGAGAGGAGAGAGAGAAGAGAGGAGAGAGGAGAGAGAAGAGAAGAGAGAAGAGAGAGGAGAAGAGAGAGACAGAGAGGAGAGAGAAGAGAGAGGGGAGAGAGGGGAAAGAGAGAGGAGAGAGAGAGAAGAGAGAGGAGAGAGAGAGGAGAGAGAGCTTCACGCATGCACACACGCACACAGAAAGAGCAAGAGAAGAGAGACGCACAGTTCCTAGTTCCAGTGTGCTGACGCGCCGGCCAGGTTGGGAGAGGAGACACCCACATGCAAGGCTGCAGCTGAGAGCAGCCAGCCAGTCTCCGCAGTAGGGCGTCCAGAGCGTCCCGGGGGCGGGCGCGGGCGGCAGCGCAGGAGGGAGGCGAGCGCACAGCCGGGCGGCTCCGCAGGGCGGGCACCCAGCTTCCAACTGCCGGAGCAGGTGAGTCCTTGGGGATCCTGGGGTAGGTGACTGCACGGAGGGTCGGGACGGATTGCTTAGGATGCCGAGCGTGCCCTGGGCTACCAGACTCTGGCGAGGGGCGCCAATGGGCACCCAAAAGCCTAGACCAAAGGGGCATGTCGCGAAATAGCCTGGGGCTCTGGGTTAGGACTCCTGAAACTCCAGAACGCATCAGGGGGATTTGGACACACATCTTGTGAACTTCAGGGGCAGGAGAGGGGCACACTGCAAATACCTGGGCACCATGTGTAAGGAGACAGGATCTGCCTGTAGGAAGATTCGAGAAACAACCAACGTCCATCCTGACCTGGCTGGGAGTTGATGCTATTTGCAGTTTGCAATTTCACCCTTGGCAGATGTGGAAAGCAGGTTGTAAGGGATGGGGCCACGACTTGTACAATAGTCTGGCACCCCCAGCTCAGATTGGAGTCTCACATAGGTTGAATGGCGAGCACCTGTGGCCTCTGAGTCCTCCCTGGGCATCTTTGAGGGAGTTGGTGGGTCAAGGATGTGAGGTCTGTCCCTGAAATGTGTGTACTGTGTGTGCTTCAGCTCAGCAGCTCTAAGGGGGTGCATTCAAGTGATGGAATCCAGCCTTGAAGTGCTGCAGGTACAGCTGCATGGCCGGAAGCAGGCACACTGCTTTCTTACTGCTTACTTAGCCTTCACATGCTTGTATCTCCCCTTGTGTGTCACTGTGATGTTGTTGGCAGTATTAGAGTCGGTGGACGAGAATCGGCTCTGAGATTCCAAATGGCGTTGAAGGAGGCAGTTTATAGGAGGCAATTCTAGTGTCATTAAGTCAGGGACCCTTCCTTGTTGTCTGCTCAGGCAAGAAAATGGAGTGAAGAGGCTCTGGACTGTCTTGGAGCTGCCCAAGGAAGCATGTTTGGTGTATAGCCTATTCTTGGGTGTAAAACACTTTTTTTTTTTGGCAAGGTGACACCTTCTAGCAATTGTGTGGTTTCACACAATTCAGCCTTTCCTGACCCTGAGCTAAAATATTTTAGTCCTATTGCTGGATCTGTGGTTTCCAGACTCCTCCTCCTCCTCCTCCTCCTCTTCCTCCTCCTCCTCTTCTTCTTCTTCTTTGTCTTCTTCTTTGTCCTTCTTCTTCTTCTTCTTCTTCTTCTTCTTCTTCTTCTTCTTCTTCTTCTTCTTCTTCTTCTTCTTCTTCTTCTTCTTCTTCTTCTTCTTCTTCTTCTTCTTCTTCTTCTTTGTCTTCGTCTTCTTCTTTTTTCTCCTCCTCCTCTTCTCTTCTTCTTTCTCCTCCTCCTTCTTCTTCTTCTGCCACACCCAGTGATGCTCAAGGGTAACTTCTGGCTATGTGCTCAGAAATTACTCCTGGCTTGGGGGACCATATGGGAAACCTGGGATTTAAAAATGATCTAGTGAGGGCCGGAGAGATAGCATGGAGGTAAGGCATTTGCCTTGCATGCAGAAGTTTGGTAGTTTGAATCCCGGCATTTTCATATGGTCCCCCGAGCAGGCCAAGAGAGATTTCTGAATGTAGAGTAAGGAGTAACCCCTGAGCGCTGCTGGGTGTGACCTAAAAATCAAAACCAAAAAAGAAAAATGATCTAGTGAACTTGGGGATTCTTCCTGTGAACTTGTGAGGGATTTGAATCATTGCCACCTTGCCCTGGAGTTTGCATCTGGAAATCTTCAGTCCCTGTATGCAGAATCCTGTCTGTGATGGTGGTTCAGTGTCCTATTTAAGCTGGGGATCCAGAGTGGTTTTTTTATGAGGAAGTTCATAGTCTCAGCTATGATGGGGGTGCAGAGTCTTGTCTAAGATGGGGGTGCAGTGTCCTGTCTATAATGGGGCTTTTAAATACTCTTCTGAAACTTCCACATCTGCAACTTCATTTGGCAAGTTTTTCTCATTAAGGGTCTCCCCATCTTACTCCCCATTCCCTCCTCATCCTTCATGCCAAAGCTGCTGAGAGTGACTTATTTGGACCCATGTAACTAGGTGATCTTATCAGCAGTGACTGTGAAGGGGTCCCTATTTACCGAAGACTTTCCCTTATGTTAGCTCTTCATGGGTTCTCTAGAAGATCTTTGCTGCTACCTTCAGCTATTTCCCTACTCTCCTTATTTTTGGTTTCACCCAATCTGTTCTCTGTTTCCAAGTTGTCTTTCTTGATTGGATTGATCTTACCAGCCAGTTTTCAGTAGCTTATCCAGTAGTCTTGGTTTGGTTCACCTCACCAGCCTTATTGTTAATGATTCTCTTCTTCCTGCTCTAGGTTCCAGTTATTCTAAATTGCTTGTTCTCTGAGTTGCTGTTCTTTCTTACCTTGTCATGCTGTTCCCACCATCTTAATTTTTTTTTCTACCCTATCAATTTGGATGGCTGACTCCTTCAACTTCTGAATTGTGGATCAGTATCATTACTTCTGTCTTCTCCCTAAATATGTCTAAGAGGACAGAATTCCTTAGGCATTTTACTTAGGCTAGTATGGACAAAGGGAATATAATATTTAGGTTCAGCTATGTACCTCGTGTTCAGTGCCTCTGGTTAGGACCATGTAATTAATTTCTTTAGCGCTTGACTCTAGCATAGGGCTTGATATATGTTTATTATACATTCATTATGTGAATACATTAATGAAAACAATTATGTACATTTTCTGGATCCTCTCTGCCCCATCTGAAAACTATGCTCTGATCAAACTATTTATAGCTAGTTTCAGCCCACCAATGTTACTTCTTACTCTTTACTCAGTCTTGGTTTATGGTAGCCAGAGTTTTTTTTTTTTTTAATCCCTTTTGCTACTCCTGAGCACAGTATACCTGCCACAGTTTCATGTGCTGGCCACTGTCTTTTGGACTCAAATCCTGGAAACTTATACTGGCCCTGGTGTTTAATTATATCATTTTTAATTCCACATAATCCCCTTGGCCAAAAGACTATGGCGCCAGAAAACTTTTTCTGCTTCCAAGATCTGGTAGCCAAAATAGTCAGATTGTCAAATTTATGATTCCATTGTATAAAACTGCATTTCTTAGTTGGGGTCATATGATCTTTTAAGGAACCACAGGGTACTCCAAGGGTATCTCAGGTGAAAATGAAGGGGCTATTAAATGAGTTTATAGGGCCAGCTCATAGATCAGGAGGACCACAGGAATCCAACAGGACAAATTGGGGTCACATTTGGAAAATGGTTGAGAAACGCTAGTCTATGTGACTAAAGTGACTCATCTTTATAATATGGTGAGTAACCTTTGTGATAGCTGACAGATTTTACAGATTTCTTAGTAAATTGGCCATACTATATTAAAAAAACTCTAGCTTGATTGTGAAGAATCAAATCTTCATGTCTTCACAAGTAGACATGACATGTGTGAGACTTAAAATATATCTCAAATAGAAATTTATCTAGGAACAGTATATATCAAAATGGGATCCAGACACCACATTGGTCAGAATCTTATGGATCTTTTGTTAAAATACTGCACTACATCCCAAATGTATTTTATTGCATTTTCTTATGAAGGGATCTGGAATCTTCACCCATACTATACTCAAATGATTATGTTGCTTGTTGAATATAAATTTCTTGTGGTACTGATGACTGTAAGCAAACTCATGAGAATGTGTATATAATGGCATAACTCTATGACAAGATATCTGTCACTTGCATTACTATCTGAAGGTCCTAGAATACTTCCAATTTTAGTATATGGGCTGCTGAAGCGAGCACAGGTCCTAGAATTCTTATTGGGTATTGTTAGGGGTCCTTTATGCCAGAGAATTACCAGAGGGAGAGACAGGCTATGCCAGGGCATAAAAATATGAACAAGGGGCCCGGAGAGATAGCACAGAGGTGTTTGCCTTGCAAGCAGCCGATCCAGGACCAAAGGTGGTTGGTTCGAATCCTGGTGTCCCATATGGTCCCCCGTGCCTGCCAGGAGCTATTTCTGAGCAGACAGCCAGGAATAACCCCTGAACCCTGCCGGGTGTGGCCCAAAAACCAAAAAAAAAATATGAACAAGGCTGCCATGTTTGATAACTTAGTTGCTTCTTGTGATGCAAGTATAGGAATGGGGAGGACTAAAAACATTCCATGGCCATGGTCAGGGTTGTACGCATGTGGATGGTTGGGAAGAGATAGAGTATGTATGAACAAGGATTTGCATGCCTGACAGTTATTGGGTCTACACTTTGTAATCTGAGAAACAAGGCTGGCAGGGTAGGTAAGGGCTGAGACCAGGTGCATGTACTGTATAAGTCTCAAGGTCTTGTATCTGTCCTAAAGGAAATGAATTGCCATGGAAGCAACTAAATATTTATGTACTTTGTGACAGTTGTTGCTGTCTTTGGATAAAATATAACAAAATAATTCATATTCTCTAAAGAATTTGTTCTTGAGCCAATTCACCAATTGTCTTATTGTCAATTCAACTTCCTTATCCTAAAAATTGACTTGAATTGACTGAATCTGAGAGAATTTGTTGGATAAAACCTGACATCAGATTCACTCGTCTTTATTTCTATTACCCATCAGTGTATGACTATGGGCAAGTTACTTTTCATCTCTGAGTCTCAGGCCCTCTCAGTTGGGATGAAAGCAGCCATGAATGTTTCTTCCTGACATCTACCCCTAGATTAAACACAATGTCCATATCTATGTATCATTTGTTTCTTTGCAGGTGTCATCACTGAACATCCTAAAATCACCTCAATCCATCATGAACATCTCTCATAACCTGACCTTCATGCGCTCAGGATTCCTGCAGGGTCAAAACAGTAGCAACTCACAGGGCATCTCATATAACATCTACGAACACTGTCAGGATTCTGTAGACTTCATAATTTTCATTGCTATTTTTTATAGCATTGAGACCATTGTGGGGGTTCTGGGTAATCTCTGCCTGGTATGTGTGATCATAAGGCAAAAGGAAAAGGCCAATGTGACCAACCTTCTCATTGCCAACTTGGCCTTCGCAGACTTCCTCATGTGTCTCATATGTCAGCCACTCACTGTCACCTATACCATCATGGACTACTGGATCTTTGGTGAGGCTCTTTGTAAGATGTCATCTTTTATACAGTGCATGTCAGTGACAGTGTCTATACTCTCACTTGTCATTGTGGCTCTGGAGAGGCATCAGCTCATCATTAACCCAACAGGTTGGAAGCCCAGTATCTCCCAGGCATACCTGGGTATTGTGGTCATCTGGCTCATTGCCTTCCTCCTATCCTTGCCATTCCTGACCTATAATGTTTTAGAGGGTGTCTTTCACATGAATCATTCCAAGGATCTGAAGTTTCTGGAAGATAAGTTGGTCTGTATTGAGTCTTGGCCACAGGACCACCACCGTATTATCTACAGCACCTTCCTGCTTCTCTTTCAGTATTGTGTTCCTCTGGCCTTCATTCTGGTCTGCTATGTGCGCATCTACCAGAGACTGCGGAAGCAGAGGAAAGTATTTCATAAGGGCACCTGTAGCTCACGGTCTTGGCAGATGAAGCGAATTAACATGACCCTTATGGCGATGATGGCTGCCTTTGCTGTTCTCTGGCTTCCCCTGCATGTGTTCAATAGCCTAGTAGACTGGTATTATGAGGCTATTCCCCCCTGCCATGAAAACCTTATCTTCCTGGTATGTCACCTGCTTGCCATGGCCTCCACTTGTGTCAACCCTTTAATCTATGGCTTTCTCAACACCAACTTCAAGAAGGAAGTCAAAGCTCTTGTGCTGACTTGCCAGAAGAGAAGCCCTACGGAGGAGTCAGAACATCTTCCCCTGTCCACAGTGCACACAGAGGTCTCCAAGGGATCCACGAGGCTCAGTGTCAGATCCAATCCCATTTAAGCAGAACTAAGACTTTTTGCTGCTAGCTATGTGCATTGCTAGGCTGCTCTCTCTGTTAAGAGGGCACAATGTAAGCTGGGGATGGCATTTAATATTTATTGATTTGCCAGGGGCCCATACAAACTGTCAAGAGCTGTGCATTTCTGCATCATGAAGCATAACATTCTATTGGCTCAGCTGTTTAACTCTGAGAGAATTCTCAGTCTGAACTCTGCCGGTCACAGGATGCCTTGCAATTTGAGAGGATGCCAAAGTTGGAAATGGCCTGCTGATAGACAGTCTTTATTCTGATAACTCAGAAATAGGTATACAATGTGGAAACCTAGGAGCTTTATCTCCATTGATGAAACTGTGAGATTCCTTTGAAGCAACCAAAAGAGAACGTGCAATCAGATATCTGAATTTTGGTCAACCCTTAATCTCAATGAGCGGTGATGTTTGTGGAGAGCTTTAATCAATCATAACTGATAGTTGAAACTGATTCTAGGGAAGACAAGACATGGGAATTACTGACATATAATGTCATCTGATGAGGACTGGTCCTAACACTTGGATCCTAACACTTCTCCACAGGATGAAAATATTCCAGAGCAGCAGGATTCCCAGTTTTTAAGCCCAAATCTATTTTTATAAATTTTCACTACATCCTCCCTCTACTATGGAAATAGCCTAAAAGCTCTGCTTATTTAGACTATGAACAACTTGAGAGCAACACTTGATCAGTAGCACTTGTGTCCTTCATGCCATAGCTAAGAAATACAGCTATTTTTTTTTAAAGATAGACCATATTGAAGACATTTCCATTAATTGCTCTGTTGCAACAGACACCCTGTTAACCACATGTCCAGTGTGGGAAAGTTGTGTGCTACTCCACAGTCAAACTTTCTTGCTTGTCATACTGACTTTGGGCATGGCAATTGGCCATGGATCCTATTGATCAGCCTTGCTAATATTGCAGAGGCCTATTGAACTCAAGGCCATGACTCCAGTCTTCATTCCACTTTTTGACCACTGAATGGACCTGCCATGGTAAATAAGCCATGCTTCTTCAGAAGCCTCTTCAGAATTTTGTTTTTCTCAAAGGCCTTCCATATTGAAAGGGCTGTGTCTGGCTTGTGGCGCACTGTCTGAACCAGGAGTGTTCCCACTTCTTTCATCTGGCTAGGGAAAATGGAGAAAGAGCTACAGTGAACAGAATGTTCTATCCAGAAAAATCACTTCCATGTCTTCTGGATGCTGAGTTAGGTTTAAGGTTTAATATCTGTGTGAACTGGACAGCCTGTCCCCGCTGGGAAGGAAATGTCAGGATCACTCCTCAATGGCATGTTTGGGACTCACTTAGCCTGTTCATAACTCCCCATTCAGTAGAGTAGACAGTGGTTTATCTACTGTGTCCTACCCAGAGCTAGGTATGCAGATGCTCAATGCTGGCTGTACTTGGGGGGCCTGGGAAAGGATCTGGAAGTAGGAGCTTGAACTTTTCCTCTAGCCATCCCTAGGGTCTGACACTTGACTCAACCTGTGCAGCATTCCACAAGAGGATGAGCCAATAGGTCCCTCTGGGATTGATTTGTTCTGCCCAGCCTTTAGCCACAAATTCCATTCTGTTCTCTTGTTCACCTTTTATCCTTTCTTTGAGGACAGATTCCAGAACCACTCTATTGGCTGCAGCTTGGTTTTGTCCTTTGGTGCCATCTGCTGCTGGTTGCTCTAGATAAACCACCTGTCAGCGGAGCCTGAATCTCTGCCAGCAAGATGCCAGAACCCATGCCTGAATCCATGCCAGCAAGATATCAATGGCCAAAACTCTCTAAGGACTTGGGTCCAAAGATTCTTACAGTTCCTAAGCAATTGCTGGAATTTGCATTTTATCACTTATTTCATGGTGCCACCATGTCTGAAGACAAGAGTTCTTTTGGCTGCTGCATGCATGATATTAGGAATCGGAATGACGATTGTGATGGTGGTTCACTCAATGTCCTTTGTGCTTACACTGCCTTGCTTAGGTTAACAGTTTTTCTCTTGCTCCCAGTTCCAGAAGATTCAAGACAACTCATTAATTACCCAGAATATTGCCACTTGCCTGCTCAGATCAGCATCCTCAGTATCATCTGGAGCTGAGTAGATTATCTCATTTCCCACCCAGAACCTTTAGGTTCAGAATTCCCATTTGATCAATCTTGATGTCAAATATGTACTTTGACAAACTGCTCTAAACAGAGAGTCCTGGTGAGCACTTAAGACACCCACTGTGTAGTTTAGAGCAGAATTTTAGGACCTTTAGTTCTGTAGAGACAGCTGAAGGGGGTTACTGAAAAAAAAAAAGCCAGATTCAATTTTTTATGGTTAGTTGTATTCTGGCCACATATGGACATATTTCTTGCCTTATTTTTCCTTCATAAATATTTGCCAAAGGAACTGTTTGTATAACTACATAGTTAGTGAACATACCCCTTTATAGTCTGCTCTATTTCACTTAAAACTGTGCCAGCAACAGTTTTCCATCCTGCTGGATGTTATTTTTAACAACCGATTAGGAGTTTATAAAACTCTCTGGTGAGAGCTGATACCTCTGAACAGCCTTTCTTTCCAGCTCCAGAGGGCTTTACTCGTGTCCAGCAAATGAATCTGCTCCAGAGAAAAGGCAAAGAGTCTTTTTGGAGGCGCATCTTGGCTGAAATAGGAGACTGAAATTGGAGACTCACCGACAAGGACTGCCTAGGAACCCTAAGCGAATCCCAAACTATCAAATCCTGACATTTTTTTTGTTTTTGTTTTTGTTTTTGGGTCACACCCGGCAGCGCTCAGGGGTTACTCCTGGCTCTAGGCTCAGAAATTGCTCCTAGCAAGCTTGAAGGACCGAATGGGATGCCGGGATTTGAACCACTGTCCTTCTGTATGCAATGAAAACACCTTACTTCCATGCTATATCTCCAGCCCTGCTAATTTTTTTTTTAAAA